>NC_142929.1:28846812-28896812 GCF_046866305.1 Octopus bimaculoides | reverse complement strand
GATAACTTAAGCTGATTGCATCTGCAATATGATATGAAGAAAAAACATCTCCTTGCCTCACGTGCATATTTTATATAAAAAATCTTGCTCCATTTTCTTCACTGGAGACAATTTGGTGTCAAGATTCACAAATACATTAATATTTGATAGTACCTTATCACCGGTGCTTAAGTGTATATATATATATATATATATATATATATATATATATATATATATATATATATATATATATATATATATATAATAATTTTCCCAGAGGATGTAGCAACCGTTACCAATATAGTCTCTGTCTCTTTTGAATATGAAAATTTAAAAGTTTAAAAACCTTATAATATATATATATATATATATATATATATATATATATATATATATATATATATATATATATAAATTCAGCATTGAAACAGTGTATAACAGACGAGAATTTCAGTTTACTGAAATACCCAAAATTGAAATGTTTATTTTTTTTTATTTTAGAGAAAGCAGAGGCACTTCAATGAAATATGAGTATATGAAATACATAAATATGTATTTAAAAAGGAGTATTTTTCTCATCTGTGAAACAGAGCTACTGCTGAACACAGACATTGATATCTGAGACGGTATCCTGAAATGATAGGATCCGGTCTCTGGTCCACAGGCAAACTCTTTTCTGCTTTTTCTACCGCAGTTATAATGATCTCTGCTCTTTGGAGTTATCTTGGCTCATACCCACTCCACTCTCATCCACGCTCCATTCGTCTGTTTCAGCCTTAACTCTTTGATGTATTCACACACCCGCAGGTCCCACATTTATCACTACACTCAGTTCTCCCTTTCCAGAAATGCTTCTTCACCTGACAAACCCATAAATAAATAATAAATAAAAATATCAAATATGCATTGTCTCTTATCGGTAGACTGTTACTATAATCCTTGAATTATTCACTGCACTGCTTCAGTGAGAGAATATGAACCTCCAACTACTTATCAACTGTTTGCCAGATATCCTATCGACATGACAACCTACTGATGTTTTTGAAATGCAGTTTATTCACTTCTCCAATGTATAGACGTCTGTCTTTACGTTAAAAAGAAATAAACAAACAGAAAAGCACTTATTCTTGTTTCATAAACTACATGAGAGAAAAGCAATTTTTCAGCACAGCAAATGAGCAAAAGAATGCGCAAATTCTTACGGAATATAAAATTAAAAGTGTGGACAATCTCACCATATATTCTGAATTAGTGCTACATAGAAACAGCAACGCTTTGAATTAACTGATGTCATTCCTTATGAAATCTTGCTGTAAATAACCTAAGTTCAAACCGTTTAAAATATGTTTTGAACATTAGCTGCTGTACATATCATGTGAAATGTCAACAACCGTCTGACTGAGTGATATTTTGAACGACCTAAAAACATTTATCGAAATTCTAGCAAGTATAGAACACTTGCTTGGTGAGATAAAGTATATTCAATAAGGGGAAATACCCATTTACATGATTCCAATTTACATACAATATTTTCACGAAATGGAATCATAAAGAACAATTAGATGAAAATAAAAAAGCGAAAATAGAAGCTTTACGCAGTTCTATAGATAACAGATATGTCTTGTAAAGTTTAGACTATGATTAATACGAAACTGAGATACGAGTACGCATGTGGAAAACTTGACTTCGGAGATGTAAATAGTTCTAAAGAAATACCAGAGGTACTAGAGGAAGGATAGCTACTTTATCTGGAATAGCTATTTTGGAAAATTAGCGAAATTACAGAAGAATTTCGTAAAGTATTACGACATTATAGAGAAACAATCGGTAACAGACCGTAGTTTGACATAAAGCTAAATATTAAGCAAATGTTCACAGACATTCTATGGTTTAACTAGTAAATTAACGAGAAATATTAACAAATTAAGGGATCATTATGGTAAAATGTGAATTGTCTCGCAATCAAGCTTGATTTATATAAACTATTACTAGTCTGAATGGCAGGCGGCAAACAAGGAATTTATAAAGATGAAAAATAACTCACATTAAGATTATTGTCTTCTAAATATTTTTTATTAACGCCGTTATATATTGTTCTATCTCGAGAAATTATAATGGATTTCTTTTATCTGTTAAAATATGAAGAATTAAAATACGTATAATAATTCTTTCTACTATTCGCACAAGGCCTGAAATTTTGATGTGGCGGGGGTTAGTTGATTACATCAACTTCAGTCCTCAACTGGTATTTATTTTATCGATACCGAAAGGATGAAAGGCAAAGTCAACCTAGGCGGAGTTTGAACTCAGAACGTAAAGACAGACAAAATACCATTGAACATTTTGTCCGGTCGGTTAATGATTCTCCAGCTCACCGCCTTTAAAACACGTGTAATAATAGGTAGCGTGTGTGTGTTGGCACTCCGTCGCTTACGACGTCGAGGGTTCCAGTTGATCCGATCAACGGAACAGCCTGCACGTGAAATTAACGTGCAAATGTCTGAGCACTCCACAGACTCGTGTACCCTTAACGTAGTTCTCGGGGGATATTCAGCGTGACACAGTGTGACAAGGCTGACCCTTTGAATTACAGGTACAACAGAAACAGGAAGTAAGATTGAGAGAAGGTTGTGGTGAAAGAGTACAGCAGGGTTCGCCACCATCCCCTGGCGGAGCCTCGTGGGGCTTTAGGTGTTCTCGCTCAATAAACACTCACAACACCCGGTCTGGGAATCGAAACCGCGATCCTATGACCACGAGTCCGCTGCCCTAACCACTGGGCCATTGCGCCTGCACAATACATAGCGTATCAATAGAGAAAAATGGCTTTTTACTTAACATGATTGCAGAGTCACAATAAAATCTTACGCTGTGACGATTTTATATTCCGTTATAAAGGGACGCGAAGTCCATAGATCGAGATTGAGAGTCAAGTTCCTTGATCAAGTTTGTAACCTAGTTTTTTTCTTTTTATTCTTTTCTCTGTCTTTTTTTTTCTTTTTAAAGTACACACAATGCTCTTATGAAATCCCCACATTCCTAAAATATAAAGCCTTTTTTATGTCAACTCGAAAATAAACAATGCTTCTCTATTAAGATTATGTGATGTGGAACAAGAAGTGAATTTTCAGACAACGCAGCCCGTGATATGATTATGATCCCTAGTTAAAATCACGGCACTTGATTTAAGCTGATATTTCTATCATTAGTGCCACAGTTTCACAATTCTCTTACCTTCAAAAGACAAGATATTTGTGTTTAGTCAAAACCGAATCCGCAATTTGACTTCTTTAAATGAGTTTCTTCTTTTTTTTTCCATTACAGACTACATGTTTAAATGTCTAAGCTGATATGTTATCAATAGGACTATGTTTCGTGCTATTAACTTTAACTTAAGAGGTATAAGAAACACTTTAAATTACATTCACATCTACGTGTAAATAGCAAAAATAGTTCATCTGTAATGATAAAGTTAATAGCCCAAGAAATTAATATCTCATTCTTCATTGTTGATCTACAACTAGTATTTAACAACGCAAAGGCGGCGAGCTGGCAGAAACGTTAGCACGCCGGGCAAAATGCTTAGATGCATTTCGTCTGCCGTTACGTTATGAGTTCAAATTCCGCCGAGGTCGACTTTGCCTTTCATCCTTTTGGGGTCGATAAATTAAGTACCAGTTGCGCACTGGGGTCGATCTAATCGACTGGCCCCCTCCCCCAAAAATTTCGGGCCTTGTGCCTAGAGTAGAAAAGAGTATTTAACAAACCCCCCCCCCCCAAAATGTAAGACAAAAAAATAACTAAAACTAAGTAGTCGAAAATAAAAGAAAATGGAAAGAATCTACGAATAAAACTTACAACCATCAAAGCAATATTTCGAAACGATAAACCAGTGATGTCGAACGCGAAAGACGTAAACTACGAAAGTAACAGTAAAAACGATAACATTATCTAATGATAACATTATCTAAACGAATCTAAATGAGAGAGAGAGAGAGAACGAAAGAAGAGAAATCGGTGTAAGACTATCGCTCGATTAATAAGAGATTATGGAATACAGCAGCGAGATTATCGCGATGTTTATGTACTTAACAATAGAAGTAAGTCATTCTAATTTAGTTGTCAACAGAAAGCTTTAGTCAAAACTTGTTACACCGCATCACTTATGTAAGTCGTTTTATTGAGCTTCATCTGGTTTTGTGCTTTTTGATCGGCATAACTCATTTCCGTCATTGTAAGGAATATTCTTATTATGGAGAAAATATGGACTGCATTATATTCACTTTTAGAATGTCAAAACTTCGTATGATTCCTTAGAAATTGATGGAAAAAATAATCTTTCTCGGAGACTATTCTGTCCTTTGCACTGGAAAATTTTCTACCAAAAATGAATATCGAAACATACTGTCGAATCAGGATTTATGAGATATCGCAAAAAAAAAAATTACTGTAGAATGACAGAAATAGTTAAGTGCCTCACAATATTCAATTTCTCCTCAGTACTTTCTGATATCTTCCCCTGGAGCTTTCCATAAAATATATAGAGAGTTCAATAAGGTCTATGAGTATATAATATGATCCACTATACGTCTCTTCTAATTATTTATAGGGTATGAGACGATTTAGCACGGCCGTTTTGGCGCTGTTTATTTGGCGACGCTGACTTATCTATCAACTGTTTTAAGATTTCTCTTATTTTAAAGTTTCTCCCATTCTCTTCGACTCTCTCTCTCTCTCTCTCTCTCTCTCTCTCTCTCTCTCTCTTTTCTCTCTTCCCTTCCCTCTTTCTTCCCTTCCCTTTCTCTTTCCTTCCCTCTTTCTTCCTCTCACTTTCTTCCCCTCTCCTCTCTCTCTCCCCCTCGAGCATATTTCTCTTTATGTGCATAAGATGAAGAAAATTGATTATGTCACTCATATTCAATTAATAAATTGGATAAGGGGTTAAGGGATACAGTGGCGAAATTTTCAAGAGGTTTATGCACTCAACACTAGAAATCATATCAATTTAGTTGTCAACAGATAGCTTTAATCAAGACTAGTTACAACTATTCCAATGATGTAAATAGTTTCATTGAATTTCCTCTCGTTTTGTGCTTTTTCAATTGTATATCACATTTCGTTCAGTGCAACGAATATCCATATTATGGAGAAAATATAGGACGCATTATATTTACTTTTAGAATGTAATAACTTCGTATAAATCCTTAAAAATTAATGGAAAGAATAATTTTCCATTAAAGACAATTTCGTGACTTGTACTGGAAGTTTATCTACGAATAATGAATATCGAAACACAGTGTTGTTGAGTTAGGATTTTATGAGATATTACGATAAAGAAAGAATGTAGTGTGACAGAAATGGTAAATTGCCTAAACAGCTACCTCACAATATTCAATTTCTTCACTGTGGTTTCTGATATCTACTCTTGAGGCTTTCACTATATACATCGGGTTGGATAGGCTATTAATGTATAATACGGTGCTCTATATACCTCTTTTAAACATTTATAGAGCATGAGACGTTTTGGCTCGGCTTTTCTGGTGCCACTTTGTTTGACGCTGATTCATTTGACACCAGAAGTTTTAAGATTTCTCTCATTTTAACGTTTCTCTTATTCCCTTCCGCGCTCTCTATTTTCCTCTTTCTTCCTTTCTTTCTTTCTTTCTCTTTCTCTCTCTCTTATTATCCCTCTTTGTACTTTCCCTTTTTTCGCCTCCCTTTCCTCTTCTCTCTCCCTCCTCTCCGTCTTCCTTTCTCTTTCTTGCCTCTTCTCTCTCCTCTCTCCTTTTGTTTATGTGCGTCAGCATATTTCTCTCCATGTGTATGAGGGGACAAAGATTGGGTCTATGACAATCGTATTCAATTAATACTTCTTTCTCTCTCTCTCTCTCTCTCTCTCTCTCTTACTCTTACTATGCGTTTAATGGGTGAATGTGTACGTGTGTGAGTGTGCGGGCGCGATGCGTTCCAGTGCCACAAAGTATCGTCACTAAACGAACTAAATGTCCAGTCAGCGGTGCCAAATCGTCTGCGTCCAAGTAACTGCGCCATGTCATTTCATCCCGACATTTGTAGCCTTGTACCGACCTTTGAATATACTTATTTCTTAGGTTTCCATTTTATTATAATATTTCTTCCATTGAAAAATAATTGTAACGTAATCCTATCGCAATTTGCAGCTGATGTCTACACTTAGAGAATTATTAATTATAAACTCACTATGGGTTCTATCAATATGGAGCCTTCAGATGCAACTAATATTACAAAGATAGTAAAGACGCATCGCAAACTGAGTAACTTTATCCATATCAAAATGAATATAAAATAAGATACACATAAACAAACATGCATATATATATATATATATATATATATATATATATATATATATATATATATATATATATATATAATATGATATATATATATGTAGGATGTGTATATATATGTATGATATATATATACTATATGTATGACATATATATATATATATATATCCATTTAAAAGAAGAAAAGAAAATGGAGATAAGGAAGTTGAAAATATTGGTTGTACAACGGAATAATTAAACAAAATATTTCATGGATACAGATTCGACGTCAGGCGCAATAACAGTAGTTCGACAGAACTTGCCGAACATTTCATTTCAAACGGCTAAAGTTTTGAAAAATATTTGAAAGTGCATATTCTCAGAAAATATTCTGAATCTACTTAACTTTCACTTCTCAAAATACATGAGGAGAAATATGTTTGCGGGTTACTAACATCACGCCATGGAGGGGTGAATAAAATGACAGGAGAATATCATCAAATTTATACAAAACTGTTTGATTAAATATTCTTCTTTTTCCTTTTCTTTTTTTGTTTCCTCTTTTTTTCTGTTTTTTTTTTTCTGGGTTTTTTTTCTGTCTTCCTTTTTCTGTCTTTTTTCTTTTCGCCTGTTATAAAATTGAAACTTAAAGCCTGATGATGTCATTCCATCAACGTGTGGATGCTGGTTGCTCTCGTTCATACTTTAAATTTAAATTTCTATAATTTTGAATTTTTATCACCTCTTATTTTGAACTTGACAAAGACAGACTTACTGTTGAAATAGCGTTCAACCAAATAAAATATCTAATACAATCGAATCGCTCTCTTCGACTTGACTATTATTATTATTATTATTATTCACTAGTTTTATTTTTATAACGTGCTTTCACTTCACTACCGAGCACAGCTCTGTGTGGCTTGGGTATGTGCTGTGGTTTGCTATGATGCTCTTATGGTTACTGTATTGAAAGTGTTTTGCGTAGGATGTGCGCAGTGCCCAGTAGTGCAATTTTCTGTATGTTATATATATTTGTAAGTCCTGGTGTTTTTGTTATGTATTTGTCTGAATATTTTTTTATTATACCTAAAGCGCCTACTATAATAGGAATTGTTTCTGCTTTTAGATTCCACACTCGAGTTACCTCTATTTCCAGGTCTTTGTATTTTGAAAGTTTCTCCATTTCTTTTAGGGAAACGTCATCTGCTGGTATTGATACATCAATTAGAAACCATTTTTTTCCTTCATGATCTTTGACAACTATATCTGGCTTATTGCCCTTAATTTCTCTATCTGTGTGTATTGGCATATTCCAGAGTATGGTTGCTTTCTCGTTTTCTGTGACCTTTTCTGGCGTGTGTTTATACCATCTTTTTTCTGTTGTTATTCCACAGTATTGGCATAGCTTCCAGTGTATATAGGTCCCGGCTCTGTCGTGTCTGTAAATTTATTCTTTCTTAGCCAGGACTGGGCAGCCAGAGATAATATGATTTATTGTTTCTTGTCCATCTCCACATATTCTACAGTTACTTGTTATGTTTCTTTTCATTATATGTTTTTGGTAATTTCTGGTGGTGCGGCTTTGGTCTTGTGCAACAATTAAAAATCCTTCAGCCTCTGCTTTGAGTCCTGAGCTTTTCAACCATTGCTGGGATTTTTCTCTGTATATTTCTTTTGCATTTAGTTTAGCCCAGTATTTACCATGTAGAGTCTTTTCTTGCCATCGTTTTATCATGGTCCGTTGCTGTTCTAATTTTAGTTTGGATTTCATTTGTTTTATAGCTTTTGTTGTTTCTTCTTCTTCTTCTTCTTCTTCGTATTTATTAGGTAGTATGATTTCTTTTTTTTCTTTTTTTGTATTTGTTAACTTCCTTAAATACTGAAAAGAGTTTTTTTGTTTTGCTTGTTTTGTGGCTATTATTATTATTATTATTATTATTATTATTATATTTAAAAAAAAGGATTGACGTAACTCTTCACGAAGGTAAATAGTCAAAACGAAGAGCGCGATTTTAGATGTTTTATTTTTTGAACAACATTTCGACAGAACGTCTGTCTTTCTCAAGTTCAAACCAAATGGTGATTGAAAATTCAAAATTTCAGAAACCAAACGTAGACTATGAACGTGAGTAATCAGCGTCCATACGTTGATAGAATGACATCATCAGCTTTTGTCAGTTTTTTAATAAGCAGAAAGAAAGAAAGAAAAAGGAAGACGACAGAAAAAGAAAAGAAAAAGAGAGAAAGAAGAATATTCAATCAAACAGTTTTGTATAAATTTGATGATATTCTCCTGTCATCTTATTCATTCCTCCACGGCGTGATGTCAATAACCCGCAAACATATTTCTCCTCATACATTCTGAGAAGTGAAAGTGGGGTACATTCAGGATATTTTTTGAGAATGTGCACTTTCAAATCTTCTTCAAAATTGCAGCCGCTTGAAACGAAATGTTCAGCAAGTTCTGTTGAACTACTGTTCTTGTGCCTGACGTCGAATTTGTGCCCATTAAACTTTTTGTTTAATTGTTCCGTTGTACAACCAACATAAATCAAGTTATGTTTCGTGCATTCTGCACCGTACACTAAATGGGAATCTTTGCAGGTTCCCCCTTCTGTATAAATCATAACATTTCTATTATGATTTTTGATGGTATTCACTTCACTCATGTTGTTGCACAATGAACAGGGCTTACCTCTCTTGCGGCTGTTCTTTAAGGTACAGCGTGTAGATACTCCAATGTTCGTTTTCTTGGAGTCAGATATAGAGGTCAATAATTCTTTTATGTTCTTATTCCGTCGAAAGGCTACAATGGGCGGCTGAGGAAATGTTTGTTTGAAACTGGGATATTTTTTCACCACATGTTGGTAACTTTCATGCAACACTTTTGAAATGCCAGCGAAACGTCGGTGCCAGTTAATCACTAAAGGAATTCTGTAATCTGTTGTATTTTGTTTGCTAAGATTAGGCATGTAGGTTTTACTATCTTTGCTAATCTTAGCTATTTCACTTGCTATTTCCTTTAAACGTGATTCACTGTAACCTCGTTTAACATAATGACATACAAAAGCATTTGCATGTTTCCAGTAATCCCCTATGTCAGTGCAAATCCGTTTTATCCTCAAAAATTGGGATTTCGGATTTGACCGAATAAGATGATGTGGATGATCGGAGCGGCGGTGGAGATATATGTGGGATGACGTTGGCTTGCAAAATAACTCTGTCATTATTCTGCCTCCAGAAAACTTGACTTTCGTGTCCAAAAATTCAACGCTAGTTTTTGAAAAACTAGACGTAAATTTTATATTGGACTTAAAGCCATAGTTTCTAGCAAAACAATCACAGAAATGCAAGAAGTCCATTAAACTATCCTGTGATCCTTCCCAGACAAAAAATACGTCGTCAATGAACCGTAACCAGAGTATTGGTTCATGACCATGAAGGGATTTGAATGTCTTCAGTAACTTTGTCTCAAAATTTGTCATAAAGACATTAGCGAAACTAACTGCCATGGGGGTACCCATGGCGCAACCCTTCGTCTGGTGGTAGAATCTTTGTCTAAACTGCATTGTGTTACTTTCTAACACAAACCTCAATAATCTACAGAGCAAATTTGTTGGAACACTTTTATTTGACCGCTTCTCAAAGGCATCCATGCATGTTTCTACCCCTTCATTGTGGTCAATATTAGGATATAAGGAGGAAACATCCATGGTTACCAAAAAGCAGTTCTCAACACGGCCTCGGCGTTTAAAAAAATTATTGATTTTAGATACAAAATCAAAAGTGTCCCGAATATAGGAACTTGATCTTTTTGCGACGGGGAGTAGAAAGCCATCCAGCCATTCCGAAATTTTGGCCGTACAACATTCATATCCGCTGCAAATTGGGCGCATTGGAGGAAATTTTTCGAACTTTTTGTGTATTTTTAGGGAGACCATAAAATACAGGTGTTCTTCTTTCAGACCTTAAAATCCTAGATTCAGCCTTACTAACGAAATTGTTTTCCTCCATTTCCAATATTATTTTGTCAAGTTCCTCTCTGTAATTTGGGTTTGGATCGACAGGTAATTCTTCATATGAAGTTTTGTCATTTAAAACTTCTTCACAAGCCGAAATATACTCACTTTTGTCCATAATGACGATAGCGCCTCCCTTATCCGCCATCTTAATAACAATAGAATCGTTATTAGCTAGACGTCGGAGTGCGTAACGCTGGGAATTTGTGAGGTTATTCCAGGATTTCTTTCCAGTTGTTTTAAGGCTTTCTCTAATGCTTGCCTGACAAGATTCAAGAAATTCTAGTAGTGCTTGTGAACGTCCCTCCCGAACTTTATCTGGATACCAATTGGGATTCTTTTCAATCTAATTATGCCAGATTCGATCATCATCATCATCATTACTTTTAGGAAATATAGGGTTTTCTGCCGCCTCGTTACCAGTTTTCTCAAAAAAATATTCTTTCAGCTTGTGGCGGCGGACAAACTGAAATAGCCCTTGAGCTAGTTTATTCTTGTCGAAATTTTTAGTGCTTGGGCAAAAACTCAGTCCAAGCTCTAAGACTGAGACATCGTCGAGCGAAAGTTTTAATTTGGATAAATTTATAACCGACTTATTCTCTAATGTGATGGTTTTTCTCGGGCAAGTGGTTTTCAGAGTCTTTTTTTCTTTAGATTCCTGACTACTTTTTGAGTGTTGCTTGTAATCTTCACTTAAAACGTGGAACCTATTCGGTGACAAAATTTGTTCTGAATGGTCATGTGAGACGTTACAATTTTTACTCGTCTTTCTATGGGTAATCCATTTTTGGGTGGATGATAGAAAGTGAGTGACGTCTGTGGTATTAGTAGACATTTGAAAAACCTTTACTTTCGGGAAAGGAACAAATTTATTGTTTTCGAGGCAAAATCTTAAATGTGCTCGCATTTTTGACTGATCAAATAGAAATTTTTCTGGAGCGTTTCCAATGACCAGTTCAAATGCATACGCTAGGGCAAAAAGGCCACAATCATATGCGCCAACTTGGGGATTCATGATATGAACTTGTTGAATTGTAGGAATAATGTTTGTTTGTGGTGAATACAACGTTGTTATTAGTGCCATTAGTTCCTGTGAAACTGGTAAATTCAAACTGTCATAAATATAAACATCTCCAAAAAAATTTGTTGATAAAACAAAATGATTGTTCCTGGTGTGATGGATAAACAGTGTGCGGTGTGGATTGTATGTTAGAAATTCCGTATGAGAAAAAATGGTTGGTTGTATTGGAATTTCTGGAAAATTTTCCGTTACGATTTTCAACCCGGCGTCAATGAGTTTATCACATAACATTTGTCCTGAAAGTAAAAACGACTTCTCCTCATATTTCAAAGCAAATCTTCTCAACCAAAATGTTCCCTTGCCCACTGGCTCAGGGGAATGGGAAATCAGCTTTTTCAGCTTCTTTTCTTTTTTTGTTTTCAGGGCCTAAATTTCCTTTTTTTCAAAGTTCACCAAACAGTTCCACAAAAAATTCAAACGATTTTTAGAACATACCTTTTCAAGGACACTCGAAATCTCTTTAATGTCTGTACCAAGTTGTTTTAATTTTGAACGATAGTGTTCAATAATAGCTTCCATTATGTTAAATGAATTGCTCTCACCAATTAATTTAAACTTTTGAAGCAATGAGTTGTCAGGCTTTGATGTACATATTGGTATGTTTGATGTAAGACCGTCCGGTATAACTTTTTCTTGTTTGCATCTTTCCTCGATTTCTCAATTTCTGATTCATATTTGAATGGTAAGAAGTCCATTGGTCCAGGATTGGGTTCAACACTGGGGTCTAGCGAAACTAATAGGGCTGACAAGCCAACTGTGAGAAGGAATAAAACGCAAAAGCTGTAATTTACATTACGATTTTCCTTAGACACCCGGCTGCTTTGGTGACTTCTAGAATTTCTGTATGTTCCAATTCTTATTCTGTGTACCATAAAATCAATCATCTCAATCTACTTGATTTTTATATTTAAAAAAAGGGTTGACGTAACTCTTCACGAAGGTAAATAGTCAAAACGAAGAGCGCGATTTTAGATGTTTTATTTTTTGAACAACATTTCGACAGAACGTCTGTCTTTCTCAAGTTCAAACCAAATGGTGATTGAAAATTCAAAATTTCAGAAACCAAACGTAGACTATGAACGTGAGTAATCAGCGTCCATACGTTGATAGAATGACATCATCAGCTTTTGTCAGTTTTTTAATAAGCAGAAAGAAAGAAAGAAAAAGGAAGACGACAGAAAAAGAAAAGAAAAAGAGAGAAAGAAGAATATTCAATCAAACAGTTTTGTATAAATTTGATGATATTCTCCTGTCATCTTATTCATTCCTCCACGGCGTGATGTCAATAACCCGCAAACATATTTCTCCTCATACATTCTGAGAAGTGAAAGTGGGGTACATTCAGGATATTTTTTGAGAATGTGCACTTTCAAATCTTCTTCAAAATTGCAGCCGCTTGAAACGAAATGTTCAGCAAGTTCTGTTGAACTACTGTTCTTGTGCCTGACGTCGAATCTGTGCCCATTAAACCTTTTGTTTAATTGTTCCGTTGTACAACCAACATAAATCAAGTTATGTTTCGTGCATTCTGCACCGTACACTAAATGGGAATCTTTGCAGGTTCCCCCTTCTGTATAAATCATAACATTTCTATTATGATTTTTGATGGTATTCACTTCACTCATGTTGTTGCACAATGAACAGGGCTTACCTCTCTTGCGGCTGTTCTTTAAGGTACAGCGTGTAGATACTCCAATGTTCGTTTTCTTGGAGTCAGATATAGAGTTCAATAATTCTTTTATGTTCTTATTCCGTCGAAAGGCTACAATGGGCGGCTGAGGAAATGTTTGTTTGAAACTGGGATATTTTTTCACCACATGTTGGTAACTTTCATGCAACACTTTTGAAATGCCAGCGAAACGTCGGTGCCAGTTAATCACTAAAGGAATTCTGTAATCTGTTGTATTTTGTTTGCTAAGATTAGGCATGTAGGTTTTACTATCTTTGCTAATCTTAGCTATTTCACTTGCTATTTCCTTTAAACGTGATTCACTGTAACCTCGTTTAACATAATGACATACAAAAGTATTTGCATGTTTCCAGTAATCCCCTATGTCAGTGCAAATCCGTTTTATCCTCAAAAATTGGGATTTCGGATTTGACCGAATAAGATGATGTAGATGATCGGAGCGGCGGTGGAGATATATGTGGGATGACGTTGGCTTGCAAAATAACTCTGTCATTATTCTGCCTCCAGAAAACTTGACTTTCGTGTCCAAAAATTCAACGCTAGTTTTTGAAAAACTAGACGTAAATTTTATATTGGACTTAAAGCCATAGTTTCTAGCAAAACAATCACAGAAATGCAAGAAGTCCATTAAACTATCCTGTGATCCTTCCCAGACAAAAAATACGTCGTCAATGAACCGTAACCAGAGTATTGGTTCATGACCATGAAGGGATTTGAATGTCTTCAGTAACTTTGTCTCAAAATTTGTCATAAAGACATTAGCGAAATTAACTGCCATGGGGGTACCCATGGCGCAACCCTTCGGCTGGTGGTAGAATCTTTGTCTAAACTGCATTGTGTTACTTTCTAACACAAACCTCAATAATCTACAGAGCAAATTTGTTGGAACACTTTTATTTGACCGCTTCTCAAAGGCATCCATGCATGCTTCTACCCCTTCATTGTGGTCAATATTAGGATATAAGGAGGAAACATCCATGGTTACCAAAAAGCAGTTCTCAACACGGCCTCGGCGTTTAAAACAATTATTGATTTTAGATACAAAATCAAAAGTGTCCCGAATATAGGAACTTGATCTTTTTGCGACGGGGAGTAGAAAGCCATCCAGCCATTCCGAAATTTTGGCCGTACGAATATTCTTCTTTCTCTCTTTTTCTTTTCTTTTTCTGTCGTCTTCCTTTTTCTTTCTTTCTTTCTGCTTATTAAAAAACTGACAAAAGCTGATGATGTCATTCTATCAACGTATGGACGCTGATTACTCACGTTCATAGTCTACGTTTGGTTTCTGAAATTTTGAATTTTCAATCACCATTTGGTTTGAACTTGAGAAAGACAGACGTTCTGTCGAAATGTTGTTCAAAAAATAAAACATCTAAAATCGCGCTCCTCGTTTTGACTATTATTATTATTATTATTATTATTATTATTATTATTATTATTATTATCATTATTATTATTATTATTATTATTATTATTATTATTATTATTATTATTATTATGTTTTGATCTTTAATTTATACGAGTTGCACCCAAGTCTCAACCAGGGAGTCTAGGAACAACAAGGTTTTGCATCTAAGGATGCTAATGCTCGAGATCTCATGTCATTGAGAACGATGACGTCTGTGGGAAAAAGATAAAAAGAAAACAGAGTGAGTAAAGTTGAATTTACATGGAGAGGATCTTATGTGTACTATGTGAGGTACCCATACGTATGTTCTTTTGTAATGCATTCATGTTTGGCTGTCAGAGATTTGGTCTACAAATTTGTTTGCTCCTCTTGATATCATTCCAAGTGTTCTAATAATAATGGGTAATGTTGTAGCTTTGAAATACCACATCCTTTTGATTTCAATCTCCAGGTTCTTATATTTGCTCAGTTTTTCAAATGTTTTCAGTTGTGTATTATTATTATTATTATTATTATTATTATTATTATTATTATTATTATTATTATTATTATTATTATTATTGTTGTTGTTGTTGTTGTTGTCGTTGTTCTTGTTGTTGTTATCAATATCGTTGTCATTTATAAATTGAGAAATAAATCAAGAATTTTCGTTTGTAGATAATAATTATAAAAAAAAAAAGACATTGGTGAAGTCGCAGAGAAACTTTGAGGTTAACAAAGATATTCATGGGGACCTAAAATATCCAAGTCTAACAGGAACTTTTCATAGATAACATATATTGAAGTTATCAGGGTTAACGTATTTGTTCACGGCTGTCGAAAACTTCAGATGTAATAAACGCCCTTCAAACATTTACTGACCCTGGTATTGATATCTTCTGGAACGTGATTATTAGTAATTTGCCTTATTCGTAATTTGACAATCTCCTTACATAAATGTTAGTGCATTCCTCCAATTGTGCCAATTATAAATAGGATGATAAACACATTCCTTAATTGTTTCTAGGTTGGAGTAATTCCTTAGTTTTACAGTTCACCTCTACACAACATTATAATCAGTTGGTATTTCTATGTCGCTAATAATTATGCAATTGTCATTTTTTCTCATGGGGAATGATTTCAGGTTTATTATTTGCTATATGGTGTTCTGCTTCTATGCTAGAATTTTTCTATCGTCATTTACTAAGAGAGAGAAAGATTCTTTTTTCAAAAAGTATTAGCAATTTGGTATCTAGACGTACGTGGAACAGTGTTACAATGTTAGTGTACCTCCCCAGGTAAAAATTGTAACGTTACCTTTTCGAGTCGTGCCGACTCACAAGGGCCAGTTTCCTGGTTCCCATGGTGTATATATTCCCTTTCTGGATGGGACACTGATCTGTCACAGCATTATTCATTTTTTCCCGCTGAGTGGAATGGAGCAACGTGAAGTGTTTTGCTCAAGAGCACAATGCATCGCCCAGTCCAGGAATCGATACCACAATCTTACGATCATGAGTCCAGCATTCTAACCACTAAGCCACACGCCTCCTATAGTGGCAAGAATCTCTCAAAGGAGCTGAACTGCAGAAGTTCTTCAGAGAAGAAACCCTACTCACATAACTGTTTCGGCCCTGAAATTCTTATACTCTAAGATAAGCCTGGTCGCATCCAGATCATGACTTCTGGCTGCCATTCGGCTGACACTTTTTAGCCACCTGGCTATCAGAAATTAGTGTATTTAAACCGTTTGGATATTTCATCGAGCTGGAACTGCCATCCGTTGACTCAACTTTCAAATTTATACTTAAATAAAAAATAACCTTGGATGTCATGATAGCAGCGAAACATCAATGTTACCGCAATGCTTCGCTCAGAGTTAATTCCCTTAGCATTAAAATACAAAAAATATATGTTTTGTTGGAGTTAGTATGGGTCATACTTATACAATATCGTCCATTATTTCACGAAATATGCACTATTTGTTATTTACGCTATTGATTTTCTTTCTTCTAATATCGATGGCATATTATTGGGATACTGGGAGTGTTGTTACTATTGCAGCCACATTCAGGCCGGAATTATACATCCAAGTCAGAATCATATTTACAAATAAAGCTCCAAATGCACTGAAATTTGCAATTTAAAGGCATACTTTTACGTTTGTTCTCATTAGTTGCTTTGTGTTCCATCACAACGTCCTTTTTTGCTGTTAGTTTAGATTTAGACTTTAGCTATTCGAAGTCTAAAAGAATTTCTTGTGATAATTTTGCTTTTGCTTATATAATCAGCAAGGGAATCTAGCTGAACATTTTGTGAGTTGGTATACAGAGGTGTACAGGAGTTATTAAAAACTGCCTTGTTATACTGTTACTTGAACGTCGCTAGTCTCCAAGCAGCCTCTTTTCTATGATTTTGTTTTTACTGGTATTAAGCAAAGGATGTAATGAAACACAAAAGTAATGCTCCTTGTAGATATGCTTGTAGATATTGATGTGAGAACGGAGTTTAGAGCTATGGAATCGAAGGGAGGTATTGCTCCGCCAATCCTAATAAATTTGCTGAGAGAGGGGAGAATTTGGCAAGGATGATCAGAATGAATGGGCCTACTTTAAGCTGGCGGTCTGTACGGAGGAGGGAGGAACACTTGCCATCGTACTCCTAGTGAGCAAGGGGCTCGGGATTTGTGGGATTCTTTGATTGCCCCTGGGTAGCATTTCTTTGCCTTTTGGGGATTTTGGTTAGAATTTTATTGTTAACTGCTATTGTTTTTGTTGTTTACACGGTCTTACGTAAATCCCCACTCTTCTTTGCTTTTTATTGTCCTAAATGTTTTTGCAACTTTTATGGCCAATAGAGTATTATTATTATTATTATTATTATTATTATTATTATTATTATTACTATTACTATTATTATTATTATTATTATTATTATTATTATTATTATTACTATTACTATTATTATTATTATTAATATTATTATTATTATTATCATTATTATTATTATTATTATTATTATTATTATTATCATTATTATTATTATTATTATTATTATTATTATTATTATTATTATTATTATTATTATTATTATTATTATTATCATTAAGGCGGCGAAATGACAATATCGTTAGCACGCCCGAGTTGAAGTGCTTAGTGGTATTTAGCCTGCTGCTACGCTGTGAGTTCAAATTCTGCCGAGGTTGACTTTGCCTGTCATCCTTTCGGTTCGACGAAATAAGTACCAGTTACGCACTGGGTCGATGTAATCAACTAGCCCCGCTCCCCCAAAATGTAGTAGTAGTAGTAGTAGCAGTAGTAGTAGTAGTAGTAGTAGTAGTAGTAGTAGTAGTAGTAGTAGTAGTAGTAGTATATAAAGATAAGTTTCGGAAATTCTGATAAATGTAACTGCTTTCGTGATTTGCGTTGGCATCAGCTTCGTGCGCTCTTAATTGACGTTGTGTTGAATATATAACACAAATAGAAGCAAAATATTATAGGGAAATAGTTTTAAAAGCGCGTAAATTATGAAATCGATTTATTGTTTTACAAGAACAAAACAAACTCAAAATACGCGAATTAAATGCTAAATTTATTCTCTATAACATCATGATATTTTTAATCGCTGGCTCCGAATTAAACTACACTTCTGAAAGAAAAGCTGAAGTATGGTGAAATCATTATCTAAGCTGCAATACTTCACTTCATAAATTAGATATTTATCTCAGACTTCCGCAACGCTAATAGAATCAATTTCATCTCGTCCGGTAAAAAATTAACAACTCGTTAACAACAGCTCTTTTTCCTCCCAAACTTATAAACTAACCAGGTAATACATTTTGTGTTTCTCAACGACAACAAGCGCTTTCTAGACTTTACAAATATCAAGCACGAACTGATATAGGATTAATGAATCAGCTGTCTGCCTTTTTTTTTTTGTATATATATATAAATTTGTTCTTTAATATACAACGGTCGATAAAGGCGATGAACCGAGCAAAATACTTAGCAACATTTCGTCCGTCTTTATGTTCTGAGTTCAAATTCCGCCAATGTAGACTTTGCCTTCCATCCTCTCGAGCTCGATAAAATAAATATCAGTCGAGTACTAGTGGTAATGTAATCGACGTACGCTCCCTCTCCAAAATCGCTGGCCTTGTGCCAAAAGTTGAAACCAATATAAGGTGGTCGATCAAGGCGGCGAGCCTGGAAAAATGCTTAGCTGCATTTCGTCCGTCTTTACCATATGAGTTCAAATTCCGCCAAGGTCGACTTTGTCTTTCATCCTCTCGAGCTTGATAAAATAAGCACTAGTCAAGTACTGGGGTCAATGTAATTGACTTACACCCTCCCTTCTCAACATTTCTGTCCTTGTGCAAAAATTTGAAATCTATATAGTGATCGATTTAGGCGGTGAGCCTGGTAAAATGTTTAACAACATTTTCTCTGTATTCACATTTTGTAATTGACTTACCCACTTACTGACCTTGTGACATAATGTGAAACCAAGATACTGTTGTCCATTGTTAGAAACTTACTGGCAAAATTATTAGAGCGTCGAAAAAGTTGCTTTTGCGGTATTTGTTCCAACTGTTTACATTCTCAATACAAATCCTACCATGTCTTTCATTCTTTCAATATTGATTAAATACAATACCAATCAAGAATTGGATCGGTGGTATCGACTAATTGCCGTTTTGTGCCTCAAGGAAAAATAAAATATACTGTGGTCAAATGGCACATTATGCAAGAACCTCAGATAAAATACCTTGAAATATTTGTATTCCAAGTTCAAAGTTCGCAGAAGTCGGTTATGCTTCAGCCTTCCAGCTTTAATGAAATAAGCATCAGTGTTGTACTGATTGACTAGGTTCCCAGTACCGAATTTTATGACCCACTACTTGGTTTGTGGAAAATAGATAAGATTATAAGGTATTCATCATTTTCCAGATTTATCGAAGAAGATCAAATGTAAAAAAAGAAACATGAGTTTAAAAGAACGCACTTTTGACAAGGGCTGAAACATTTGTGCAACCATGTCACTCCAAGTTTGGTACCATTGTGTTAAGTTGAACACGTGTCTTCTAACATAGCGCTAATTAGGTACATCAAACTTTTACGCTAATTTCCACCATGAACACAAGCAGACGTGTGTGTGTGTGTGAGCGAGAGAGAGAGAGAGAGTTATCTTACACATTTTCCAAATTTGTCAAGGTTTCCTTTTGGGCAGCGTATGTACTGACCCAAACACTGCAGTCAATGTTTGAGTGAGAAATATATAATAAACACCTCCAAACGAATCAGGAACAGAATAAACGGAGTAATACCTCTTCTCAGGCATTGAAATGTTTGGTATCACTTTTCTGAGAAAAAGACAGAGTGCTGTTACATCGTACATCGAGTGCTATATGCGTGCGTGTGTGTGTGTGTGTGTGTGTGTGTGGTATTTTAGGCTTCAAAATCTATTGTAGTGTCCTCTAATGGCTTCTTGGTCCAAATACCTGCCATCGTGATACGGGAGTAGTTATAGTCACTAAATATGCACAGACACATATACATGTACACATATACATACAGACGCAACATTCATACACACACACATATACATACATACATACATACATACATACATACATACATACATACATACATACATGGTGGTTGTCTACTCCTTACACAGAGTTTGACCACCTCCTGCACCTACACCTTAGCCCTTTCATGGCGTCTGATGTGGCTTTTTAAACCAGACAGTGTTTTGAAAAAACACACACACAGATTGCACCTCTGATTTGCACTATCAATACCTGCAAGTAAGTTCTGCTCATTGTGGATCCTAACATGTCTTTTAAGACCCCCATTGGATTTGCAAACCCTCTGGCACACACCACATTCAAATACATACATACATACATACATACATACATACATACATACATGCATGCATATATGCCTATCTGTACAGACTTATGCAGAACGCTTTACAAGTCGTTTTGTGCGTGAGTATTATGCACTTCGATGTTTACATAAAAAGAAAGAGAACAGCCTCTACCCAACATAGCCTTCAACAAATGTATGTGTGCGTTCATATCAGAGCGGACTGGAAACTTCTGCTTTGCAATATAATGGCCGGCCGAATTGCCTCCTCTTATTTATATGTTCTCTAGACATTTAGTGTATCTTACCGAAAACGAGAAAATGACTATCAGAAATATTAATTAGATCGATATGATTAACGAAAACTCATAAAGGTAGTGTCTCAGCATGACGCAAGTGAAAGAAAAAATGTCCTGTAGCCGAGTTATGCTTTATGATTCACTTAATTTCTTCAAGGCGTGTGGTTTAGTGGTTATGGCGTTTGGCTTACAATCGTAAGATCGTGAGTTCGAATACCGGCGGCGCATTGTGTCCTTGATCAAGACACTTTATTTCATGTTGCTTCAGTTCACTCAACTGGCAAAGTAGTACCTGTATTTCAGAAGGCCAGACTTGTAGCATTGTATTACGCTGAATCTTCCTGAGAACTACGTTAAAGGTACACGCGTCTGTGGAATGCTCAGCCACTTGCACGTTAATTTCACGAGGAGGCTGTTCCGTTGATCGGATGAACTGGAACCCTTGTCGTCGTAACCGAAGGAGTGCCAGTTATAATTTCTTTAAATTCTGTACAAATATAGTGGCGGAATCGTTTTACTAAAGTTGCAGCGAAAGAAAAAAAATGTGCTGAAAAATAACATTAAAGGAAACTAGACTAGTGTGTAATTCAAGAACAAAAAGACGTTTATCATTATAATTATGAAACGAGATAAGATAAATATTACTACGAGAACGAGAACGAACACGAGAATGGCGGACAATGATACAAAAACTGGTGATGATGAAAACATATACGAAGTTTATGCTATGACAGATGATAGGTGTAGAGATGGGGGTTGGAATAGAGATAATGAGCGTTACAGTTGCTTGGCATATAGGGTTGTTGAGCTTAGTGGCACGACAGAATGTTGACGCCGTCACCACCTCTGCTGCCGCCGTCACCACCTCTGCTGCCGCCGTCACCTCCTTCGCCGTTGTTGTCTGTGCTGCCGTCGTCATTGGCGACGACGATGAGGGAAAATGATAACGAGATGGTGTAGAAATAAGAAAACGTTAACAGTGGTGACGATGATGAAGATGATGATGATTGGTGGTGGTGGTGGCGGTGGCGGTGGCGGTGGCGGTGGTGGAGTTGTTGTTGTTGGTGGTGGTGGTGGTGGTGGTGGCGGCGGCGGCGGCGTTGAGGAAGACGACCATGACGACCATGACGAGGATGACAAATGGTAAGGAGGCAGAGGTGGACAATGATCATGACGCCGATGACGACGACGACGACGACGATGATGATGACGATAATCGGAGGATGGAAGGATGGATGGAGGGATGACAAAGACCAATCGTGATGTTGAAATCAATGCTGTCGATCGATGGCGAAAATATAAGAAATTCCTTTTAAAAGAAAAAAAAATGGTAGTGATGTTGCTGACGATAAAACATGTTGAATAAGAACGGGAGGGGAGAGAAAGAATAGAAAAAAAAAACAAGAGAATAGGAATAACGATGGAATGATGATAGTCGTGGCATGAATCTTGGTATTATCGGGTAATGCTGAGTATTTCAAAGAGGAAATGAAACATGAGATTCGCCCCAAATAATAACAGTAGTATGTAGTAACTGCAGTTTTCAATTAGCAATATCCATTTTGCAGAGGAAATACTTATATACTTACAGACACATTTTACACTTTTGCACACATGCATGGGAATACACACACACACACACACACACACACACACACACATACATATATGTGTGTGTATGTATATATATATATATTTATATATGAACGTGTGCATGTATGTCTGTGTGTTAAACTGCTAGTAACTATATATAAAATTGATGCACGGTATTTCTACATGTAATTAGTTGCATTTATCAAATTTACCTATATATATATATTTTCTTGTATATATTTTGAATATATACATTTGTCGAGGAGCAACAATTTTAATTATAGTTAATAATTTAATCATGCAACCACAAAATTATTGCAACTGGTAATGATCTTTCTTTCCTTTCATAATTTCTTCTCCATTCTAAGGAAACAGCTTGCCTTTGCTTGCCTTTAATTTTTAATGCAGAGGAAATTTGCATTATTAAAGTGCATTAATTTCCTGTGATTTTGCGCAAACTTCGCATCTTTTAACTTAAAATAAAATCCGTCTTGCTTACTCAACGTTATGCAAACTCTTTTTTCATATGGTATACTTATGCCATGAAATCACAAAGAAAATACCCGTTAAACTTAGATTGAATAACAAAATATATCTTAGTACATTCTATGCGTAATACTATCTCAGTTGTACTTCATTCACAGTGAATTACCTTTTTCTATTATCATAGGTTTTTCAATTTGTAACATTATCCAATCATTGTTAATTTTCAAGCATATTTTCACTTTCCTCCCCCAGGCTTAGGAGCAATGTCGAATGATACTCAATGAAATTCGATGTTTAATATACCACGTACTGCATATCAAATATATATATTTGTACCTCAAATGTATTTCATATATACTGAAGTTCTGCATGTATGAAAATATATATATTTGTGGAGTGATAGGGTTGGCTTGGTGTAAATAAAAATATGAAATATAATTCTCTGGCGTATTATCAAATTCCATACAAGGTAAATATGTAAGTTTACAACTGAATGCAAACAGACTTACAACAGCTTGAGTGGTATATACACAGACACAGATAAAATTCTCACACCTAAGTACATGTAAATAAATATATATCTGTTCTGGTACTGGTTTTCTATACATTATCAAAAGTGCGCTTTGCGTTTTGTGCCAAAAGCCAATATGAATTTCCCTCATGGTATCTACCACAGTATAGTTTGTTCTAACAGTATATCCACGTTTAAGTAGGTATAAGTATTATCTCTCGATATTAATACTGCTTCGGTATATATGTGTGTATATATACATATTCTTTTAAGTCTTTTATTTCTTTCAGCCATTTAAGTGCTGCCATGCTGAAGCCCAGCCTTTATGTCGCAGAAATCGACCCCAGGACTTATACTTATAGGCCTGGTACTTATTCTATCGGTTTCTTTTGCTGAAGCGCTAAGTTACGGGGACGTAAACACACCAGCATCGGTTGTTAAGTGATGGCAGAGGACAAGCACACACATATATATATATACTATTTCTTTACTACCCACAAGGGGCTACACACAAAGGGGCCAAACAAAGACAGACAAACGGATTAAGTCGATTATATCGACCCCAGTGCGTAACTAGTACTTATTTAATCGACCCCGAAAGGATGAAAGGCAAAGTCGGCCTCGGCGGAATTTGAACTCAGAACGTAGCGGCAGACGAAATATCGCTAAGCATTTCGCCCGGCGTGCTAACGTTTCTGCCATACAATGGGCTTCTTGCAGTTTCCGTCTACCAAATCTACTCACAGGGCTTTGGTCAGCCCGAGGCTATAGTAGAAGACACCTGCCGAAGGTGCTACGCAGTGGAAATGTACCCGCAATTATGTGGTAGGGAAGCAAGCTTTTTACTACACAGCCACATAAATGCGAGAGAGAGGTAGAGGGATCGAAACATATGACAGACATGCTCATAAATATATATAATACATGATAATTATTTTCGCGTGTGTGTGTGTGTATGAGCGTGTGTGTGTGTGTATGAGTGTGTGTGTGAGAGAGAGAGGGTGTCTGCGCGTGTGTGAGGCGCAAGCATGAATGTATATACATACACGTACATAGACACATACATACACACATATATGCGTGGGTGCGTCCGTGTGTGTGTGTGTGTGTGTGTGTGTGTGTGTGTGTGTGTGTGTGTGTGTGTGTAAGTCATTGCATATTATCATCGACATAGTTATAATGTCCACTTTGTAGGATTGCGTGTGTGTGTGAATGAATTCAATGAGCAGACTTTCAACAGTGGGATGCTCTTCCTATCGCCACCTGTATCCAAGCAAACTGATATTTTCATATAACCAGACATATTCGTCATTTAAGACAGACGATCTACCGGCGTCGATCGTCTGTCACGCGATATCAAGACAAGTGCGGGGGCACAATCACACGCTTACACATACATTTCTCATCTCTCAAATCCATCCACAAGCCTTTGGTTGCATGAAGTGTCTCAGAAGATACTTACCCAAAGTGCCACGCAATGGGAGTGAACCGGAGACCGCACGGTTGACAAACCGAAACCTTAACCGCACAGCCATGCCTGAACATATGAGCATGTTTGTGCGTATGTTTGTTTGTTTGTGTATATATATACATTCGTATATATACTTTGGGGGAGGTGGTGGTAACAGTGAATCTCGGAGTACATAAAGCTATACCTAATAACGTGTAATTATTGGATTGACAAACCTTTTTGGATAGAAAAACACGAAGGCTGCTCGTAATAACATGTAAATATTTACATGCTATAAGCTATAGATCTTTATGCTTCGAGAGCCACTATTCCAGAAAAAGAATTATTTCTGGTTCTCCTGCAGGTTTATAAAATTCTTACGATCAATACAAGTATCTGTATATGTATAGATATACTTATATACACAAATACATTTATATATATATATATATATATATTTATATATATATATATATATATATATATATATATATATATATATATATATATATATATATATATATATAATATTATTAGGGACAAAATCCAAAATTACAGGTAAAAAACTCAATTAAAATCAATTTATAAAAAATTAAATTGAGCCTTATAGATAAAGTATATATAAAATATATATAGTTTTAGGGAAAATAACCAATTTTCAAGAACTCATCGATGAAAATCCACTATCACATATAGAAAAATTAATAATTAAAAGCACAATAAATGAGTATAATATAAAGTAAAGTAAATATCATAAGATAAATATAATAAAAAGATTACACGTGTTTCATAACCAATTTTCAAATAGAAAAGAAATTTAAATCGATTAAAATCAATTGAAATTATCGAAAATAAGTTCTATTCAAAAATATAGCTACTCGTCAGATCGTAAGTAGAACAATAATTAGATATATATCACAACCAACAATAAGTACCAAATGAATTAATATGATATACTTATTATATAAAGATAGAAAAATTATTTAAAAAATATCATAATATCAAAATAATAACCATTCAATAATCATCCCTTCATCCATAATAATAACATGTATATTATATACAAAAAACATCTTACCTAAATTATCATTGTTTTAAATTATCATTGTTTTAAATACAAGTTGAACGAAGTTTAAGTTTAAAATAATAATGAAGATAAAATTAGTACATATTTAACCGGTGTAATAGTTAAAGCTATACTATTTAAAGCTAAAGACGTTTATTTAATTATGATTAAAGATCAATTGAATAATAGAAAAATACAAGATTATTTATTTCTACAAACGTAATAATAAAAAATATGAATGAAAAAATTATGAATGGAAAAAATTATGAATGAAAAAATTAGGAAAGAAAAAATTATTAAGAATAAAAGGTTAAACTTTATATATATATACAAAGTTTTGATTTAAAAAAAACTTTAACGATATTATAAACTATAAAGATTAATAATTAATCAAATAATATTAATCAAAAATAATCGAAAATATATCAACACTATTCCAATCGAAGTTCTAATATTATGTTGAAATGAAACTATAACTCCTAAATAATATAGTGTTAAATAAGTTATCTATTAAAATAATCTATAAAGAACCAAATGAATAGTATAAAAACAAGAATACATATTATTTTCAAATAGTAGAAAATCTTTAGCAAAGTGAAAACAGTACTTATCCAAATTTTTCCGTATATTCGAAGGTTTGGAGGTGATGTACAGAAATTATATAGAAAAAAAATTAAGGTACTCAGAAATCTGAATGTTTGTACAATTACAGATTTTTATTAATGTCACATATTAAATAAACCGCTTTTCACCTAGTCGTGTAGGATTTTCAAATTGTTTGAAAATCCTACACGACTAGGTGAAAAGCGCTTTATTTAATATGTGACGTTAATAAAAATCTGTAAATGTACAAACATCCAGATTTCTGAGTACCTTAATTTATATATATATATATATATATATATATATATATATATATATATATATATATATATATATATATATGGATGTTTTATTGTCCTCTATTACGTTTTCGTTCCACTTTTTATATTTATATATATACATATAGCGGCGTACATGCACTTTTCCTTACCTTGTAAGTATATATATGTATATATATATATATATATATATATATATATATATATATATATATATATATATATATATATATATATATATATATATATATATATGTATGTATATATATATTATATATGTATATGTGTGTGTGTGTGGTTTTAACATTTAGTCAGGAGGAACACCCAACAATTGGAAAGCTCAACTCCCTAGCATGCCAAACAGTTCGTTCTACAACTGTTTGGTTGTCATCTACATACACAGACGTAATCTTCATACTGATCCAGGAAAAGGACTGGCAAACATCCACTACGTACTAAATGCTTCTCCCAAAGCTGGTTTTTTTTTTTCGTCTAAGGGTTTCCTTATGGACATTAAATGTAAAAAAAGGTTCAACTTGGTATTAAATCTCAACATTCAAAATAGTCTAAGTACGCTTTCACACTCTGTAGCCATTCTACCTCGCCCTAAATTTCATAAACACTCCCACACAAGTGCAAAGATACCCGGACTCATACAGACGCACACCCAAAACACACACACACACATATATATATAATGTATGTGTATACGGGCGCATGTGTGAGTGAGTATGTTTGCATATCTACAACATATACCTTATGGTATTCGCCTCTCCCCTCTTCATGTTTAAATCCCACTGAGATCGAATTTACTTTTCCTTTTCATTCTTTCGGAGATAAAATAGCAATTCAGTACTGAGGACTATTTCTTCTTCTTCTTCTTCTTCTTCTTCTTCTTCTTCTTCTTCTTCTTCTTCTTCTTCTTCTTCTTCTTCTTTTTCTCCTCCTTCTTCTTCTTCTTCTTCTTCTTCTTCTTCTTCTTCTTCTTCTTCTTCTTCTTCTTCTTCTTCTTCTTCTTCTTCTTCTTCAATCTTAGCGGCGTTTCGTCCGTCTCTACGCTCTGAGTTCAAATTCCGCCCTGGTCGTCTTTACTTTTCTGCCTTTTAGAATCGATAAAATAGGTACTAGTTGAGCAATGAGATCGATATAACCGACTTACTCCTTTCCCGGAATTGCTGGCCTTGCGCGAAAAGTTTAAAATCGTAATCATTATTATTATTATTATTATTATTGAGTGAGAGAGCAGTGCATGCTATCAAAGTGATACTGGGGTAAAATATACGAAGCCCAGTATCCCCATCATGACTACCCTCTGATAAGGGTACACCAGACACATGCATCACAACCATATATGTGCGATATAGTGGTCTCATACCAAGATAAACAGCGCATGACGTAGCAGGTGGGACCCTGTCAGAATTTTCTTCAGGTCGAGTAGCCCATCCCACTCAAAAGGTCCCTGAATAGGAGTTGTTTAAGGATGTTGAACAAAACACCCATGTTTCTAAAGGTGAATTATCCAAACCCCGCAAAATTCCTCTCAACACATGGCTATGATGCTCCCCAACTATTTCTGCTTGTGATCAGAGACGCACATATCCTCAGCCACTAAGGGACATGCTCAACTGATTAAGGTCAAACAACTGACAAGCAAATATGTGGTATTGAGCAGAATTTTTGCTGTAGGCCATCTTTTATACCAAGACAAAACAATGTACATGATAACACTTCCAATCAGTTAAGATCAGAAGCCACGAGAGCCATTGCCTGGTACTGCATCAGGCCATTTATTATTATTATTATTATTATTATTATTATTATTATTATTATTATTATCGTTGTTGTCGTTGTTGTTGTTGTTGTTGTTGCTAATGTTGTTGATATTGTTGTTGTTTTTTTCTTCAAATTTTCTTCCATATCTCGCCGAGTGTTTTCTGTACACCTAGGGCAGAGAAGCTCATTGTATGCATTCCCAGTTTACACACGCAAATTCACAGGTAAAATATGTATTTTAAAAAAATTAATAATTAAATAAATTCATGAATGGATGTTGTTTTCACAGCGATAATGCTCTTCTCAGTACATTAGTCGTTCCAGTTAACACGATTTTTTGCACTTCCTGGAGGGATGCTAAGCCTGGTATGATTTTAAAATAGTTTTCAGTACCTTTTTTTATCATTCCTAGAGATCCTACAATCACTGGTACGGTAGTCGCCTTGAGATGCCACATTTTTTCAATTTCTATTAGCAAGTCTTTATATTTATTGATCTTGTCAAATTCTTTCGCAGTTATAGTGATCGCAAGGAATAGCCATGTCAATTAATAAACATACCTTTTTTTGTCTGATCTGTTATACTATCCGGTTTATTAGCTTTTATAGTTTTGTCGGTATGTATTATTGTTATTATTGTTATTATTATTATTATTATTATTATTATTATTATTATTATTATTATTATTATTATTATTATTATTATTATTATTATTATTATGTTGTTGTGTCTGTTCTTTTGGGGCCTTATAATTTAACACACTCACCGGTAAAATTTCCACTTATTCCTTATTTTTATTTTCGTTGCATCTTGCAACCTTGAGACACAAAAACAAAATGACTCTCCCCAGACACAACAGAATATGCTTCAGCACACGAACTCACATAAAGAATCTTACAAACCAAATCCCAAAACGAATTTATTATTATTATTCTTTTTCTTCTTCTTCTTCTTCTTATTATTATTATTATTATTATTATTATTATTATTATTATTATTATTATTATTATTATTATTATTATTATCATTATTATTATTATTATTATTATTATTATTATTATTATTATTATTATTATTATTATTATTATTATTATTGCCTTTGTACACCTTCTAACACTGGAGATGTATTACAGTGTCAGCTGTTCACTTCCAATGAACTAAGGTAACACCTCTTATTTTTCGAGCACCTTCCGGGGTATTCGAGCGGTTCCAAGCAGTGCTGTTTTCTGAAAGTTCTTCACCCTTATTGCAGCCCCTATTTGTTCCATGTATTTCTCAAGATTTTTACTCACTGTTCCCAGGGCTCCGACAATTATTGGTACTACTACCACCTTTTTCAGCAACCACAACTGCTTAACCTCCCAAGCTAACCTGTCATACCTATCGACTCTTCTTTCTTCCTTATCGCATACCTTGTCTGCTGGGTATGCTATATCTATGATCCAGCATAGTTTGCCTTCTTTCTCAATTAAGACTGTCTGGCTTCCTATTCTCTATCTCATGGTCTCACTGAATCATAAAATCCCACAGGATTATTATTTTCGATGGTACCTTCGGGTTTGTGGTCCTAATAATTTTTGCTCTGTCAAGTCTATACTTGTTGCAAAGTGTCCAATGGACAAGCCTTGCTATATTGTCGTGGCGTCTCTTATATTCCTTCTGGGTTAGTAGCGTACATTAGATGGTAATATACCAAACGGTTTCACTGTTTTGTCCACAGATTCTGCACTTATCACTTTCTGATGTGTTGTCTATTCTATATTTTATGTAGTTTGTTCTTCGTGGTTGCTCTTGGGATATTTAAGATTTTTTTTAAAGTTGATCGTTTGTGTGTTCGAAAGCTGTAGATATGTAAGTTTCGTAACTTAATTGGATGGAGATTAAAAATATTCACAGGAAATTGTAGATATTCCAGTCTTTGGGAATAGTAGGAGGAAAAAATGTTCACCTTGTGGAATTTTTGAATTTCTGAATTTCTTTTTCTTTTTCTTTTGGAATTTTTCTTTTCTTTTTAAATTAATATCATTATTATTATTATTACCTCGTTCAGAGATTTAACATTGATTATTATTATTATTATTATTATTATTATTATTATTATTACTGAGTGAGAGAGCAGTGCATGCCATCAAAGTGACACTGGGGTAGAATATACGAAGCCCATTATACCCATCATGACTACCCGTCTGTTAAGGGTACACCAGGCACATGAATCACAACCATATGTGCGTGACATGGTGATCTCATATCAAGATAAATAGCGCATGACCTCGCAGGCAGGGCCCAGTTAGAATTTTCTTCAGGTCGAGTAGCCCATCCCGCTCAAAAGGTCCCTGAATAAGGTTTGAGCAAAACACCCATGTTTCTAAAGGTGAATTATTCAAACCCCAAAGAATTCCTCTCAACACATAGCTATGATGCTCCCCAACTACTTCTGCTCATGATCAGAGATGCACATATCGTCAGCTACCAAGGGACATACTCAACTGGTTAAGGTCGACAAGCAAATCTGTGGTATTGAGCAGAATATTTGGTGTAGCCCATCTTTTATGCCAAGACAAAACAATGTACATGATAACACTTCCAATCAATTAAGATCAGAAGCCACGAGAGCCACTGCCTGGTACTGCATCCGGGCTATTATTATTATTATTATTATTATTATTATTATTATTATTATTATTATTATTATTATTATCATTATTATTGTTGTTGTTATTATGCTAATGAGCTGACAGAATCTTTACCACCCCAGTAAGAATGCTTAACCGCATTTCGTCCGTCTTTAAATCCTGAGTTCAAATTCTGCCGAGATCGACTTTGCCTTTCATCCATTCAGATACGATACAAGTATTCCCCAGAAATTGCTGGCCTTGTTCCAAAATTTGAAACCAATAAAGGTGGTGTGTTGGCAGAATTGTTAGTACGCTTTACGTTCTGAGTTCAAATTCCGTTGTAGTCGGCTTTATCTTTCATCATTTCAGGGTCGATCAAATAAGCACCACTGAAGCACTGGTGTCGAAGTAATTGACTAAATTACTTTCCAAAGTTTCAGGCCCTCTTCCTATAATAGAAAGAATTATTATGCTCAGCCTTCTCTCCTCCTCTTTTTCCCCTATTTTTAGAAGGAAATAGTGTTCAGCCCCGGAGGGAGTTTGTCTCCGCAATATTTAAAACGCCCAAGATGCACCGAGAGGTTCTTACGACTCTGTCAAGATTTACACATGCACACAAACACACACACACACACACATACACACACACATACAGAAAGCGACACATGTATATACATACATATATTTACACATACATACATGCATGCATACACATCCACCCACACACATACGCATAAAAATATTTATATTTGCGTGCATGCGAGTACGGAGGCATACCAAGAGTCATAATATATATAATATGTCATGATAACCTTTTATAACGTTATTTCTATCTACTTAGACATGCATTAGGCTAAAAAAAGCTATACATATGATTCCTTAGTGAAATGTTCGCCTTCTGGAACGGATTACCAAGCGGAACTAACTTCTACATAGAAATTCTACCCGCACTTCATAAACTTGCCACGTATGCAGTAGGAATTTCCCAGCAGATCCTTTACATTTTCATTTTCATTTTCAGCGCCCTAGCACCCATCTGTTGTAAATTCGTGCAGGTTCGTGTTCTTCTTGTATATCAAATCCTTCTACAACTTATATTCCTATATAATATGAACATCATATCTTATACACACTTGAAGGATCTATACACAATATATCTTATTCGCAATTGTAATAGAAAATTTATTAGCTGAATCATTGTTGTTCTTAGAAGTTTTAGAGCATCAGACAAAAATCCCTTACGGTATTTGTTCCGGCATTTTCCTTTTTGTGTTCAAATTTGACCGAGGCCAACATTGTCTTTAAGCCTTTCGGGGTCGATAAATAAGGTGTTAGTTAAGTACTGGGGTCGACGGTATTGACTAAACATTTGTACTTTTCCTCGTTAGAAGTGTAGAATGAAGAATCATGAAACGAGTTGTACAGGGTTGATATCTCAGCTCTAACACTTGTGGCATGAATGGCCATTTGAGGGCTTTTTGTCTTCAGAATCTAGAAAAAGCCCAGGAAGTGATAGCAGCAGAATCAACAATAATAACAGAAACGTCTGCTGTCCAAACAGAATTGCCAGTCAAAGATCCCAAAATAGCAGAGGAAATTGCATCGTTTTTAATTACAGATGAAGAGGCCGAAGCGCATCATACCACTATTACCAGTAAAGGCACGTGGCTTGGTGATCAGGGTATTTGGTTCAAGATCATAGGTCATGAGTTCGATTCCCAGTGATGTGTTGTGGCCTTGAGCAAGACACTTTATTTCATGTAGCTCCAGTCCACCCAACTGGCAAAAATGAGTTGTAACTGTTATTCAAGGGACCAGTCACGTCACACTTTCTGTCACACTGAAATTCTCTTGTGAACTATGTTAAGGGTACGCGTGTCTGTAGATTGCTCAGCCACCAGTATCATCAATGTAGTTAAGTAGTTTGTTATTAAGGTGTACACAATTTAGTAGATGAATTCATTAATATCACAATTCCTTTAACCTGGATGATAATTGATATTTATATTGGAATGCAAATAGGTTATTGAATCGATAAAATCTTGTGGAACACTGCTGCTTTAAATATAGAATGGAAGGCATTTGATGTTTCTGCATACTACACCTCTTTTGTGCCAGGTCTGATATTACCAAATATACCTTCAAATATCGTTAGCATGCCGGAAAAAAGGCTTAGCGACATTTAGTGCATCTTCACGCTCTAAGTTCAAATTCGGCTGACATCGACTTTGCCTCTCGTACTTTTGGGGTCGATGAAATAAGCACCATTAAGTACTGGAGTCAATCAATTGACTAGCTGCTCCCTACAAAATTTAAGGATTTAAAAAAATGTATTTTACGAATGATGTCTTTCAGTAAAACGTGGTGAATGGAGTGTCTACTTCGTATTTTTTTCTACTAGAAATAACCGATGAATATCTCACAAAGCATGCATCCAATCTTAACACTCGTTAGTCACATTGTGCTATCTAGTCTCAGATGCAGAATTCCTTCCACACCACCACGAAAAAGAATGGTTTGATAGTCACGGGTGGAAATTTTTTTCGAGATATTCTGTTCTATGAGCCCCTCGACCTGCAGGAAACAACAAACAATATTGAAGGACCTTGTGTTTAATCAATCTAAAACAGCATTAAAATACTGCAATTATTATCTTAATCATCAGCGTAATAATTATGAGTGGTTATGACCACTTGAAAGTATGATGATTACTTTGACATCATAATGACATAACAAAATGTGTATAGACTTTCGTTGTAAACTGTCACTTACTCTGTTATTTTTTGATTATAGACAGACACAGTGTGAAAACAAAATGACTGTATCACAACCAAATGTCGTCCATAAATAGGAGACAAAATATATAAACTAGAATGCAATTACAATGCGGTGGAAAGTCGACATCAATTAAGTTAAAGTGATCCTTTCATGAAAATGCTCAAAAATATCACACATTATTTACTAGCTAGAGCGTGTACATGTATTTATGTATGTATGTATTTATGTATGTATCTTTGTATGTACATATTTGTGTGTATGTATGTATGTATTTATGTATGTATCTTTGTATGTACATATTTGTGTGTGTAAGTGTGTGTGTCTGATAAATATTCTGGTGAGAGCACATCGCTTAATGGTTAGGGTTTTGCATTTATGTTCGCGAGATCGTGATTTCAATTCCTAGACAGGGTGGTGTGTTGTGCTCTTGAGCAAAACATTTCATTTCCCGCTGCTTTTCGATCACTTCGACACCTGAGGTTTGGTACACAGTGCACCTGTTCAGACAACGTCGATTTGACGGAAAGAATGTACTAATGTGCGGCACGAATATTTGATACCACTGTATATCTTTCTCACCTTCGTTCTAAGAAGAGCTTTAATTATTTCCATCTTTCCCAGTAGCTTGTATGCATTGAGATAATTTTCTTCGTATATATATATGTATATATATATATATATATATATATATATATATATATATATATATATATATATATATATATATATATATATACAAATTAAAAGGGTAAAGATTTATCAATTTATTAATTTATTAATAAATCAACAATTAATAATTTTTACCAAGCCCTTCAGTATGTAAGCACCATTATCGGTGGAGAACTTATTTAAAAGTTCCCATACATTTATAAACATAATTAAGGGATCAGCAAGCATTTGCTTCACCATATACCGAAGTTCAGAAATAGCAGCTAAAAAAGCTGAGACTCCGGTGAAGCAAATGCTTGCTGATCCCTTAATTATGTATATATATATATATATATAGATAGATAGATAGATAGATAGATAGATAGATAGATAGATAGATAGATATAAAACTTAGATAACTTAGATATGTTTCGACCAATGATTGGTCCAGGCCATGTCTAACTTAATAGCATCACCTAATAGTATTAGCTAAATCTTTTTAAAGTCAAGCTTCGTGGTATCATGGTCCATTCGAGTAGGGAGTTCTTACTGAGTGAGTTGTGTCCAGATACAGGTGGCTTATCCAGTATTCCTTGCAGAAATTTGTCCAGATTCCGTTTAAAAGTAATGGAACACTTTCCCTTTTTTATCTGCTTCGGGAAAATGTTAAATAGGGCAAGACTTGTTCAGGAAAAGAAATTGCATTACAATGTGTTTATATGTTGAGATCCTGAACTGGGTAGGGGACATGTGGCCCGTGGTCCTAGCCTTGGGCAAATTTTGAAGCTAATGTTGAGGTCGTTTTTGCAATGCTAGTGGTATATTCTCCACATCGTGCAAATGAATGTGAGTGTGTGTGTGTGCGTGCGAGTGTATGTGGTATATATGTATTGAAATCTTCATTTAATTTTACGTGTGAAGTATGAATCAAGTGACCTTGTACTAGAAATATTTTTATTTATATTTTAAAGGAAAACACTCTGGTTTCACTATATTTTAGTTTCGCCTTTTTCTCCCAATGTTTCAACTTACGGAACAAGTAAAGTGCTGTTTTCTTTTCAGCTTATCTTACACAATTTTATTTAAAAGGCATAATTTTTTCCCGTGGTAACAACCATTTTTCACTGTACTCAATGAACCCTCTGCTTTTCTCGGATAACTTTAGTAGTCAAATTCATGCGTGTAGAGTTTGCATAAGTGTGTGTGTGTGTATGTGTGTATGTTTGTGTGTGTGTGTGCGTATGTTTCGTAATTTTGGTGGCAATTAAGTGACATGGGACAGGTAATTACTTTTTTCACTTATTACGTCACTGTACGGTTTACATTCACATATCGGGAAACAGGAATTTTCTTTCACTTCTCAGGTGTTGTTGTGTGCAGCCCGAAGTCAAATCTAATCGAGCATATAATATAAGGATGAAATTTTTCCCCCCAAAAAAACATTTTCATCAGTGGCCAGCATATTAAAATACCTTTCGAGGTGAAAATACAAACAATTATAAATAAGGGCAAAACAAATTTTTTTTTATGCCAATATGTCTAATTACATACAATATAGTGAAAAATATTGTGTGATTAAACCATTTAAAGTCTATTTTTCAGCATACTGGCATAGAATTTTTCCTTTTGTCCTTATCTATAATTGTTAAATATATATATATGTTTATATATGCCATCACTATATAAGCATGCATCTGTATATATATATATATATATATATATATATATATATATATATATATATATATGTCACCACTATATAAGTATGTATATATATATATATGTGTGTGTGTGTGTCTGTGTATGCCATCACTATATAAGTATGTATGCATATTTATATATATATAGAGAGAGAGAGAGAGAGTGACAGAGAAAAAGAGAGACAGAGACAGGCAGACAGACAGACAGAGGGAGAGGGAGAAAGACAAAGAGAGAGAGAGAGAAATCATAAAGCAAATTTTGAATTTTGTAAGTTTTTTAAAATGGCTTTTGGTTTATGGAATCGTATTTCTAGATCAGTTTCTTTGCTTTTCCATCGAAATAGCGATCACTATCTCTTTTTTCCAATATTCTATGCATTGTATAATAAAACTATAACTATTCTTTATGATTATTTACATAATTTATATAATAGCTATAAAGTTTCTTTGGCGGTGCCATAAATGAAACATTTACAAATTTCTACATTGTTCTTTGCGTGTTATTGATACATATTCCCATTATTATATCGTACGTACTTTATAATGCACATTGTTATATCGTAAGTATTACATTGTAAAGAAATTTTAACAACATATTCTTCCTATATAATATATTATGAAGTTTTCTTCCGCCAAAATTCTAGTGCTATCTGCAAAGTTGTTTCTTATCTCTTTCTTTTGTCAGTCGGCATAGTTTAAGTTATTGTTATCTTTAAATCAAATATTTCCGTTGCTTTCATCAAGACTGTTATGATTAACACACGATTTCACTTTTCCTTGCTTTTGTTTTCGTACTATTCTAACCATCATCAATTGCTAACAGTCAACGATTATATAAAATATAATCGTTAAGTAATTTTCACATCGTGTACTCCTTATTTGTACATAAACACAGACAGAAAGTAAAGTTATGAACCTACAAAAGGAATATATAGTGTGTGTTAAAAGAAATAACATTCGTGTCAGACTATATCATTTTCTTTCAACTATTTTTGTCTGCATACGTAAACACATACGTCTACACATACATGTACATGCACACACATGAATGTATATATGAAATATGTTTATATGTTTGTATGTGTGAGACTGTATGTGTGCGCGCGCGTGTGTGTATACAGAAAGAGGGAGAGGTCGGGAGAGAGAGAGAAAGACAGTGTATGTGTCGAAAACGGTAGCAAAAGAAGACAGTGTAAAAAAAAGAACATAGAGGGAAGATAAAATGGAGAGAGGTTCCTCAACGCTGAACTTAATAAATAGATACAAATCAGACAATTAACAGGGGCGAGATTATGAGGCGAAGAGGAGACAAATAAATAAATAATATATAGAGAGAGAGAGAGACATAAGAGAAAGCACGTGCCTGAAAAAGCGTAGAAATATATAGCGAGGAAATAACAGTCAAAAAAGTGTAAAATGAAGATAAATACGGTAAAGAAAGAAACTGAAGAGCTGAAGAGACTCTGATGTTTCGAGTGACACATTTTACTGAAGAGAAGAAAAGTGATTAGGGGATGTAAGAGAAAGAGAAAAATGTACAATACCGAATTTATATCCATCCATCCCAACATACATACACACATATTTGATTGCTGAACGGGGAAAATCAGTCCCCCAGACCCAAAACCTATGCATCTTTGGTCTCACTATCTTTCCTGTCCCATTCAAGAATGCTAAAAGTAAATAGGTATGAATGAAAACACATCATACGAAGCTACTGTAATTGACCCGAGAATATTATGACTGACTTAGAAAAATATGGCTGGCGGAATTCTCCCCTTATAAGAAGACAATATCCCAGAATGCATTTTCAGTGCTAGTGCTGATTCTGACATTCGGAACACTTGGCTAGTCTGTAGATGAAATCCTACAAACATTCAAACCCATAAGACACTGATATCATCTGGAAATCTCCACAGGAATAGTAATATCGACAGGTTCTACGTAAGAAGAGATAAATGTGGTAAATGCTTGAGATCAGTGCAGACAGCCTTCCAATGTCGCATAGTCTCTCTCAGACAGCGCTTGTTAAACAAGAGCAGCAAAAATAATACATTGATTTAGTGCTGACATGTGAAAAAAACAAAATCCTACGTTTTGGCAGCGAGCTCATCAGAAAGCATTCACTTTCTGATGACCTCCCATACAACCCCAAATCAGCTGGAGTAACATACGTCAAAGATGATCTGCATGTAAAATGCTCAGCATACAAAAACAAAAAAGACTATGAATGGGTATGCTTCCCAAAAACATGAAGGCAGTAATATTAACATGAAGCAAAGACTCGTGACACTACATCACATCAAACTTCGAAGGTTATAATTTGCAATCCAAGGACAAGTGATTGCTACTAAATACCAGATAAACAAAAGAAAGCCCTTGGTGTTCCAAGATACAACTGAAAGTATAAGATTATGTCATATTTCTGTGGAAAACTTCACACAAGTGAATAGCAACTGCTGTCAAATGCCATCAAGTTACTACCCCCCTATGCGACATGACGCTGTCGCAAAAACAATATACAATGTCGTTAGGAAAAAAGATTGTCCTGAAGTAAATATAGAGAATACCCGTTATTGAAAGCGTTCACAAACACCAATAAAAAGATTACTGGTGGAACATTCCCATGAAGATATCTTCGAAGTGTAAGCATAGCAGACCGGATATTGTAGTTTGTGACAGACAAGAAGTATCTACCGCCATTGAGGTCAGCTGATGTGAATATCTCTTTGAAAAACAAAGAGAAAGAGGAAAGATATTGACAACTGTTTCGAAAGCTCCAGTTATATCCAGATTATAAATTTACATTTATACCAATAATGATTGGTGCATTTGGTTTTGTGAGTAAATGCCCAACTGACAGTCATTCTCACTGCATCCCACACTGAAATTCATCCACACGTCTTTGAATGGAGCCTTAGTATCAATACAGACGGCTATATGAAGCTACTGGAGATTGTGGTCAATGTCTGGCTGAAAAAGAATTTCTGCTGAGAGGCCATATGTGTGGCAACAAGATTAGGATTCTTGCCATACCTCCGGAAAGAGTCAGAAGTGGTTGTCGGAGAATTTCTACGATCCCACATTCCATAATTTCTTGCCTCCGAATTCCCGCAATTGTATTCTCATGGATTACTATTTGTAGGACACAGTTGAGAACAAACTAGTCGCACTCTCAGCAACACCAAAGCCAAGCTAGCGGCCAAGATCAAGAAGGTGTTCGAAGATCTTCTCAAGAAGACAGTGAGGAACACATGCGACAGGTTTCAGAGCCGTCTTGAGGCCGTGGTAGATTAGTGACTACTTTGAGTGAACAATTATCTCGCAGCCGTAATATAACTGATATTTTTGAATTTTTTAAATACTTTTATTGTTTGTTGGGATATTGTGTTTTCTTTTCCCTTTATGCAGACTGTCAAATTTAGCTCAAACTTGCGCGTATGTAGAAAGCAAAGAAACGCCTTTTGAAAATGATATTAGAATATAACTAAAATTGTTGTTTTTCTTTAGCCATAATTATTTCTAGCTAGCCTTTTTTTATGCTCCTTGCATTAAATATCAACAATCACATAACCATTATTGAATATAAATGTATGTGCAGAGTATATGTCAACTGCAGTTTATGTAGATAAACAGTTAAATTCCTTTGCTTACAGAGAACCGTCTAAATTTTGTTGTATCTATATATGTAAGAGTAGTTATCTAATTAAATCTAATCAAATGTTTTACCAAAGAATCCAAACAATCATATGCGAATCTCAGGATTTTATTAAACAAATGTTGGGATAGAAGTATAGATAGAAATTTATATGTATGTCACCCAATTTTCTTCTTCTAAATTTTTAATAACACAATGCCAACATAGTTTTTATATTTCATTTTATGTTGGATTCAATGACATTAGATTCATTTTAAAAAAATACTTCTCAGTTAAAAACAATGCTCCTTTGTTTGGTATCTACGGTCGTTATGACATGAATTCATAAGTTTCGCCAACAGAATTCATTTTATTCGCTAGCTGATTTTTTACTTGTTTTTAATTCACAGAGTAATTTTTCATAAACGGAAGTGTTATCTGTCGCTTGCATTTAGCTATCCATGCGAATAAAGTTATTGCTCTTTCTTTCAAGAATGTGATACTTAAATTTCCACTGCCATTTATTTGCCAATACTTTTCTAACTTCAATGGTTTTTGATAAATTTTAATATAGTAATGACTTTACATTTCGGTTCTGTCTACACGCAAATGTATTAGGAAATGATTGGGCATATGTCTTTTATCAGCATTTTGGTCTGGTACCGAAGTTAGAACCTTTATTAAAATGTGTATTCATTGAATTAAATAATTGTTTCAATAGTATTTGGTTTAATAATAAACAAACATGTGGGTGTCAAAAATGAGGATAAAGTAGACAATGGGAGAAAACTGAAACACTATCGAAATCATTGGCATAAAGAACAATGAAAGCATTTACTGCTGATACTACGTAGAGGGTGCCTGGTAAGGAATACGATGGTTTGCTTAACATTTGTTTTCCAAATATATTTGTTACTGAAGTTAGGTTTAAAGAAACATGTCTATTCTAATTACGTTTTATGAAAGCATCGTATCAGAACTAGTTAGTTCTGATACTATGCTTTCATAAAACTTTGTAAAAATTTCTAAGTCAAATTATACTGGGGTTGATGTAATTGACTTACACTCTCCTCCAACCTTGCTGGCTTTGTGCCAAAATTTGAAACTTATATTAAAGTTAGTCGATTCATAATTAAAAGGACATTTTTGTTGTATTTTTGAAATCTTTCACGTGTAATAGATACTCCCACACTTACATAGATACACAGATACATCCGTACATACAAATGCATTTGTTATTATATTTATTAGTATTAGTATCATCCGTATTATAATATAGGATGACGGTAAATTTTTCAAGTACGTTTTCGTTGAATGTGAGCGCACGTTTTTCTCACCTGCTGTCTGCACTTAATGAAGTTTTCTCAACCCGTTTTCATATCTATTTAGATTTCACTGTAGCATGTAATAAAGAAATTGATACTGCATTGCTTGAGAATATATATATATATATATATATATATATATATATATATATATATATATATATATATATGTATATATATATATATGTATGTATGTATGTATGTATATGCATGTATGTATTTACATACGTACATAATTACAGACATTCTTGATGTGAAATGAACCAAATTTGTTGCATCATAGGAAGATCTGTATGCCAATGATAGTATGCCAACGCATGTCTACGCATTGGTTATTTCACTTCTCTTATTATTATTATTCTTATTATTATTAGTCAATTCGTTGGCATTTAAACAATTAACCAATCGATTGTTTGATTAGTCGTACGGTAAATAAAATCAATTAGGTTTGTCGCCATTCACAGACAGACCTGAAGTAGACCTAGTGCAGATAGAGCATAACATTGATGAGATCACGAATGCCCACCAAAGCATCTGACAAAATTATCTCTTTGATTGGCTGGCCGAATGATTAATCAAACAATCAAGTACTTAATTGGTTATATGTTAAAGAAATGACTACTACTACTAACTACTAGTACTACTACTGCTGCTAATACTATTACTACTAATACTACTACTACTACCACTATTACTACTACTACTACTACTACTACTACTACTACTACTACTACTACTACTACTACTACTGATAATAATAATAATAATAATAATAATCATTATTATTATTATTATTATTATTATTATTATTATTATTATTATTATCATTATTATTATTATTATTGTTCAGTAGTTTTATTTTTATAACGTGCTTTCACTTCACTACCGAGCGCAGCTCTGCGCCTTGGGTATGTGCTGTGGTTTGCTGTGGTGCTCTTATGCTTACTGTATTGAAAGTGTTTTGCGTAGAATGTGTGCAGTACCCAGTAGTGCAATTTTCTGTATGTTATATATATTTGTAAGTCCTGGTGTTTTTGTTATGTATTTGTCTGAATATTTTTTTATTATACCTAAGGCATCTACTATGATAGGAATTGTTTCTGTTTTTAGATTCCACATTCGAGTTATCTCTATTTCCAGGTCTTTGTATTTTGAAAGTTTTTCCATTTCTTTTAGAGAAACGTTGTCATCTGCTGGTATTGATACATCAATTAGAAAGAATTTTTTTTCTTCATGATCTTTGACAACTATATCTGGTCTATTTGCCTTAATTTCTCTATCTGTGTGTATTGGCATATCCCAGAGTATGGTTGCTTTCTCGTTTTCTGTGACCTTTTCTGGCGTGTGTTTATACCATCTTTGTTCTGTTGTTATTCCATAGTGTTGGCATAGCTTCCAGTGTATATAGGTCCCAGCTCTGTCGTGTCTGTGAATATATTCCTTCTTAGCCAAGACTGGGCAGCCAAAGATAATATGATTTATTGTTTCTTGTCCATCACCACATATTCTACAGTTACTTGTTATGTTTCTTTTCATTATGTGTTTTTGGTAATTTCTGGTGGGGAGGCTTTGGTCTTGTGCAGCAATTAAAAAACCTTCTGTCTCTGCTTTGAGTCCTGAGCTTCTCAACCATTGCTGGGATTTTTCTCTGTCTATTTCTTTCGCATTTAGTTTAGCCCAGTATTTACCATGTAGGGGCTTTTCTTGCCATCGTTTTATCATGGTCCGTTGCTGTTCTAGTTTTAGTTTGGATTTCATTTGTTTTATAGCTTTTGTTGTTTCTTCTTCTTTTTCTTCTTCTTCGTATTTGTTATTCTTCTTCTTCTTCTTCTTCTTCTTATTATTATTATTATTATTATTATTATTATTATTATTATTATTATGGGAACAGTAAGTAAAAATCTTGAGAAGTACATGGAACAAATATGGGCTGCAATCAGGGTGGAGCACTTTATAGTGGGAAAAGGATTTGCACAAATCCATTCCCACTCTCTGAACATGGACAACAAAAACTCGAATAGAAGAACTAGTCTACATGATCGAATATTGTCAGAGTCGCAGGTTTTCTCTCAGAGTTTCCCTCTACTAGAGAGATGTTGTGACAATAACAGAGAGGCCTCCCACTCCCAGTGATCCAACCGCGCGCTTGGATACTAACACATATATTTCCAAGTCCCTGCGCATATATACATGCATACGTACACATGTACACAGGCATCGTTTGAAAAGAAAGTAAGACCTATCACAAAAATAGCTGGCCGTAGCCTTCGCATGTGTAGGACTTTCGATCAGGCGATGGCAATACTCGAACACGAGTTTGCGGCCATCATGTATATATGTATGCATGTATAAGGAGACAGAGATGTATAAGGAGACTCAAACGTATATGAACATAAATTGAAATCATGTAGTAATTAATTTGCAATAGTAGACAAACCAAAAGTATATTAATCTTTCTTTGCATAAACAATTAGGTTCGAGTTTAATTATACGTCACACGATCGGGTTTCAGTTACAATTTAGCGTGATCTGAATCACTTACTTTTTAGTGTATGTTGATTATTTACTGGTGCGACAAAGTTGGAAACTTGACACTAAAATAATATAATTTCTGTTCCTCTAAAAACAACTATTTTAGCAATAATGAACTTGTAAATTGTTAATATGACGAAATAAAAAAATGATACCTTAGGAACAATTTTCTGCACCCGCCAAAATGAAGGGCTTTGTTTTATCAACTTTTCTTTTAACAATCGTAAAGATTAATGACATAACATCTTTTTTCGTCTTTTTTTTTCTCATTACAGTTATTCAACTCCGGCCTTGCTGGAGCACCGCCTCGAAAGGTTTAGTCGAACAAATCGTCTGCAGAACTTATGTTTTGAATTCGATAATCATTCTATCGGTTGTTTATACGACAGGTTTCCACACAATTTCCATCTACCAAATTCACTCACAAGGCTTTGGTTAGCCTGTTGCAATAGCAGAGGACTCTTGCTTAAGGTGCCACGCAATGGGACGAAAGGTAAACCACGTAATTGAAAAGCGAGCTTGTTAACCATAGAGTCATGCCTGTGCTTATTGATTTTATAAAAGAAATTTAGATTCATTTTTAGAATCCCCAAATTTGTAATAAATTTTGACAGTTGTACACAGCTGCAAATTATAGGGAAGCTTATAATACACGAACTTCTGTTATCAACCCCGAAAACAAGAAAAGCAAAGTTGAATGTGGCTAATTGATTACATCAACTCCAGTACTCAACTGGTACTTATTTTATCGATCCCGGAAGGATGAAAGGCAAATCGATCTCAGCGGAATTTAAGCTCAGAACGTAATGATAAACGAAATGCCTCTAAGAATTTTGCTCAGCTTACTAACTGTTCTGCCAACTCACCAATTTGATAATGATAATAGTAATAATCCTTGCCAATGTGGCACGAGGCCTGAAATTTTGTAGGAGGGAGTTAATTGATCACATAAATCTCAGTGCAAGACCGGTATTAATTTATCCCGAAAGGATGAAAGGCAAGGTCGACCTCAGTGGAATTTGAGCTCACAACGTAAAGACAGACAAAATATAGCTAAACATTTTGTTCGGCATGCTAGCGATTCCTTTAATAATAACATTAACAATAATATTCCTTTCGATTCTTTTTCTCACTCATCTTCCAGTGTTAACCAGTTTCAGAAGTAGGTACGACCGCATCATCACTCAATAGTAATCGACTGAACGATCAGTGTCACACAATTTAGCTTCGGTGCAAATAAATAATAGTAAGTCGTTAAGTCAGCATTTTTTATCACGATTGTTCGAAAGCAAGGTCGTTATTTACTTTATCTTCACGGAGGAAAGAATCTCTATTGCGATATATTGGATCAAATAAAATTCAGAGAGAACTAAATTATTTCTCCAACTTGCATAACCGTATACCTGAAATAATTAGCTAGTACAGAAAGCAACGTTTTTAGGATAATCTGGAATATAAGATGAGTTAGTGAGTTAGCGTGTGTGTGTGTGTGTGTGTACACATAAGAAATTACAACGACAAACGAATAAACAATTATGTTTTGAACTTGATTAGCTTACAGCTGTTTTTTTCTATAAGATACAATGTACTAATAGAGGAATATGTTGAATAACACCTTATAGCTTCGTCGGAGCTTCGAAGCAATAGGTTGATATTCACGCATTCAACGATGAGTGTATTGCATCTTATAGCAGAAACAGTTGCAACCTAACGAAGTTCAAAACATAACTATTCTCTTGTCATTCTCATTGTTATTACCGCCCTTAACACATCTGACCCCTCCTTCTGAAGCATATGTATATTGAGTTCTACAACCATATATATACAGGGTGTCCGCAAGGTCTGGGTACATGGAATAAATAAAATCATAACATAAACAATTAAATATAAGAAATAATAATTTCTTAAAGTAATTGTTAATCCCCACGTACCCAGACTTTGTGGACACCCTGTATAATAAAAGAAGAAAAATGCTCACAGTTTTACATACCTTTGATATATTTTAAATGGTAGAGTATTGTTATAGTCGACCGGTTTCGCGTTTCGCTAATCAAGATATTGAAATCATTGCAATTTCGTATTTTATTAAGAAGTGTTTAGTCCATGTTCTTGTAGGAATGTTTGTAAATAAAGGGAGGTAATTGCACATTTTGCGGGTGGGATAAATTTTTACATTTTCGTTTCCTTGCACTGGTAGATGGGGAAAACCGTGAAGTTTGGATGGAGATTCTCTATGAGTTCACGCAAAGATATCTATTTATACCTTGGGAAAAGGATATTTTCCTTATGCAGTGAAGTTCTCAGTCTAAGCGATATCATTGTTTGGCTAGTATAGTTGTGTCCACAAGCTGAACACGTTATAATATAAATTAAATTTTGGTATGCATAAGTGAAATCGGTCTTATTTGTGAATCACTCTCCTTGACTGAAGTGGAATTCCGAACCCTCTAGAAGATTAGGACATGTTCCACAATTTGGACGTCCGCATGTTTTAACTATTCGTTTCGTTGCTGTTGTATATGGCTTTGCATTTGGAGTTTTCTTTTCAGTGATTTGGGTTGCTTTTTGCATTTGATGAATTTATGTGTTTTAAGAATGTAAAAAGCAGTCCGATAGGGTGCAGTGCAGATTGTCGTGCTAAATAAAGCTTATAGTGCACTTTATAGTTCAAATTTATAGAATAAACAAAGGTGAAGACAGGTGTAGGAACAACAAGCGTGTTAGTTTGACGCTTGGGTAAAAAGGGAAAAGTCCTTTAAGTTTCGAGCCTACGCTCTTCGACAGAAAGGAATAAGAGGAATCAAATAGAGAGAATGGAAACAAATAACTGTTGAGTTCAGTGGTCCAACATGGCGAATATATATATATATATATATATATATATATATATACATATACACATATATATTGCCCTAACTCTTCAAAACACCAGTGTTATAATGGTGGCAGCTGATGAAGGAAATGTTCTTTATGTGGCCTGTGTGTTTTCTGTACCTTGTTTATCCTTTTGTCCATGTTTTTGCAACGTCATGTACCCAGATATGCATCTATATATACATGTAGATGAAGGTTTGTACATACATGTACATATATATGCATATACTCATACATTATTTATATACATATATATATATATATATATATATATATATATATATATATATATATATATATATATATATATATATATATATATATATATATATATATATATATATATATATATATATTAGGATGGGTATATGTATATATATATATATATATATATCTACATATAGGATGTATATATATCTATATATGTATGTATATATGTGTGTGTGAGTGTGTGTGCGCGTGCATGCATGCGTGCGCACGCGAATGTGTGTGCGTCTGTGAGTGTGTGTGTATTTGTCTGTTTTATGTTATATAATCATTTTAGTTCCTTTAAATATCGTAGCTTAACAGATGCTAGACTATTGCACTATTCTATCCTGTTTCTTATGCTTTTAAATGGGAAACATTGCCTGACATTCATAGCGCACTGAAAGACATTATATAGTTCTCCTATCTGCGCTCTCAATATTTTCCAAGAATTTCATTTGGCTGATCTAATTGCAGATATATTCCTTGCTTGTTTTTCAGATTTAAAAATTACAGAGAGTCTTTGTCTCTTTTTACATGTACAATCTTAATTCGAAGTTTGAAATTTTAACTATATCTTACATTTTTTCTGTTTAATATGAAACAGGTTTGATGTAATACTTTCTAGAAATTCGTGTGTAATTCTGCTTGTGTACGTGTATGTGTATGAGTGTGTGTGTGTGTGTGTGTGTGTGTGTGTGTGTGTGTGTGTGTGTGTGTGTGTGTGTGTGTGTGTGTGTGTGTGTATCTGTAAGCACATGTATACATAGCCACATGCATGTACACCTAGTCGTCATATGCAGTCAACTTGGTAGCATGTACCATGATTTCGCTAATTGTTTTAGGTGTCCATACTTATAGATAGATAGATAGATAGATAGATAGATAGATAGATAGATAGATAGATAGATAGATAGATAGATAGATAGATAGGCATACACACTTGCCCACAATTATTGTACACGCTTCTGTACCAGTATCGAGACACGTGATAAGTAAAGGTGCTCCCACTAGTTCAGATTACTTACTTGGACTACTTATTTCATAAAAAGCATTTATATAATTTTTCCAACTGGGACAAAGCACATGTGCTATGAAGATACCTAAGCAAGTAGTGTAACCTACTTATATCAAAAGCGATTTTCAGGGCTTTATTATAACTGCTGTATTTCATGTAATGTTAGTTCTCAGTACATAGCCGCTGAAGCTGCCTGTAAGTAGTTAACAATCTGTCAACACGTATTGAGAAAGATGTATCTACAATATACAACTGCTCCGAGGTCATCATTTATTGTTTTGAATGGTAACTTGTGTTTGTTTGTACTTGCTTTTTTTTTCAATAAAATAGACTATTTTGTTGGGGGTATATCTTTAATGGAGACCTGTACATGTTTTTGATATAGGCCCAGTTGGATATGATCTCCTTATCTTGTTGAAATGTTTAGATCTGTCGTTATATGTCTTGATTTCAAACATTACTTTAAATCTAATTACTTTATACTTCTGTTCTGTCATCTACATAACGCAGACGATATTTTCCAGATGCGGAAATTACTAAACGCTTTTACAAAATAAATAAACACCCCAAGCCACTGATTTAAACACCTTTCTACATTACACAGCTCCATCGTCGTTAAGTATGGCATTTCTCTTAATATGCCACATGTATGGCAATCAATACGAACGTATGAGAATGTCGCTTTATGTTATCCTATCTACTGCGGTAGGCTGTTCAGACACAAAACTGACTACCAGTATTTGACATGTAAGACTCATACCATTCTCCCTTATCATCTGTTGTCCTATCATCCAGCGTAATGAACTGAAAGACTTGTGTATCTGCTTAAGGATTTACCAAGTCTATCACCGTTTTTTTTCCGGTCCCGAAGGTCCCGTTAATTTTTCTAGTAATAGAAAGTACGATTTGAACTGAGAATAGACAGAATCGAAGCAGATACCGCATAGCATTTCTTCGGGCAATTTAGCAATTCCCTCAGTCCATTACCCTGGATGCTGCTTTATGAATACTTTTCTTTTTGTTTTCTTTTTGTAATAAAATAAGCTTTACTGTTGGAGGTCTATCTTTAATGGAGACGTGCACATGTCTTTTATATAGGCCCATGTTGTATAGTGAAACTGTATACCCCTTGCAGTAGAAAATGGTGGACCAGCCATTATAAATAGACCAGTAGCCGGTCGTCAAGAGAGTGTGGAGAGTTTAAGAGTTGAAAGTCGACAGTTCTACTCGATGTCTTGTGGAGCTATCAGCGGTAGTAAGACAGAAGAAGTTAGTGTATTACTATTCCGGTACGAAGAGATACAACGGTATCCGATGACCAGTAATTATTGTGGCTACTAGCGTAAAACAGCAACTACAATACAACAGCAGTCACACATCACACAAGTGGGAGGAACCCACTTTACAACAGCCCAGTTGGATGTACTTTCCTTATCTTGTTGAAATACTTAGATCTGTCGTTATATCTCTTGATTTCAAATATTACTTTTAATCTAATTGCTTTATACTATTGTTCTGTCGTCTAAATGATGAAAAGTTGATCCTTACGGAATTTGTATTCAGCACACACACAATTGTAGCAGTTACTGCATTGCGTTTCATAGGAGAATCTAACAATTCCTCTACTCATTCGCCCTAACTAGCTACTTGATCAATCCTGAGTCAAAGATAATCCCGATGGGATTTGAACAAAACTCAGAATGCTGAGACCTGGTAAAACAAGGCTTTAACGTTTAATATTTCTGATAGTAACATCTCTGGTAGCCTTATACATCTCACCACACAGACCCGTGGTAGATTCTACGTCCACATCCTTTCTCGCTAGGAAAGCGAACCTCTGGTTCATAATTTACCCATTTATATTTATTTTACTTACAACACCCTAGAAACCTACAAATGGTCTATCTGATCCTCATCTCCATAAGTCTCACCAGTCTCGCCAGTCTAGAAGAGGGCACAATACTCAGAGGCACTGCTCCCTCTACTCTTATTATCATATGAAAACAAAAACTGACGGAAACTTGAGTATTGTAATTTTATATCACACAAGCATTTCTCAGTCTGAGTTGAACAGACAGCTCGTTAATTTTAATTTATATATATATATATATATATATATATATATATATATATATATATATATATATATATATATATATATATATATATATATATATATGTATGTATTTATGTATATATATGTATATATATGTATGTACATATGTGTG
>NC_142929.1:28821812-28844312 GCF_046866305.1 Octopus bimaculoides | reverse complement strand
TGTGTTTTTGTGTCTGTGCTTGTCCCGCCATCACCGCTTGACAACCGTTGTTGGTGTGCTTGCGTCTCCGAAACTTAGAGGTTCGGCAAAAGAGACCGGTAGAATAAGTACTAAGCTTTAAAAACAAGTCCTGGGGTCGATTTGTTCGAGTAAAATCCTTCAAGGTGGTGCTCCAGCATGAGAGCAGTGAATCGACTGAAACAAGTAAAAGAATAAAAGAGTATATCCCTACATCTAGCCTCAAACTCTAGCTTTCAAACTAACTTCTATGCCAAGTCCTTTCTAAGAGCCACAATTCATTGATATTCCTTCCAAATATGCGTTGCTCCTACTAACGTTCATTCACAGACGTTCAAACTAAACGTCATATCTGTGACTCTGTCCACTCTTGGTTGCATACAAATGTCATGAACATTTCCTATGCATGTATGTATGTATGCATATATACATGCACGTATGTAAGTATGCATATATATATATATATATATATATATATACAGTTGAAATTTACAGAAAACAACAGACGAAGACAGGTGAAGGAACAAGTAAGGATGATTTTCACTCATTTACTTATTTATTTTTTCTAAAATGTTCGTTCCTTCTTGCAACCACTTCAGCAGTCGACTCACATACCGAATCTTGCAAAACAAATGTGTTCGTGATTATGTGTCTGAGTGCGTGTATGTATCATGTCATCCCATAAGTTCTGTCCGATTTTATCTTTTTTTTAACTTGAATGAAATTTAACAGTATTTTAGAATGTCTAATGGAATTTAAAATTATTTTTATGCATTTGTGTACATTTAAACTAATTAAATATTATTTTACAGAATAATAGAATTAAAATTTTATTTTTCCTTCAGTAAATTTCGCCCAGCCCTGGGGCAGTTTCGCCTGCTTTCAGCGACTTAAGTTGTTGCTCACATAGTGAGCAAAAATTCCTGTGTTGAACATTGTCAAGACGTGCTTTTGAGGCCGTCTTGTAGTGAAGAAAAGTTGAAAGCGCGACTGTAAGGTGGGCGGCTGTCTTTTCTGGGTATTTAGTGGGGTTTGTTGTTTGGTATTGGTTTTCTTCTTTTTTCAAATAGGGAATCCCACTGAGTCCTGAGCATTTGCCTACCTGCAGTCGCGCTAAGTGGCTCTGTTTGTGAACTTGTTTGTGGGGGCGTATCCCGCCTCAAATTTGTTCACCTTGAGTGAATAGTTTTTCTATTCACTAAACTGTTTTGAATCGGAGGTTATTGCAGACTCGTTCGAGGAATACTGTGAAAATTTGGATTGTTGCTGTTTTACAAGCAAAGTGTACGCTTGTGGACAACACAACCAGGATTTATTAGATTCTACACGACTGAGTACCAGGTTCGAGTTGGGCTGGAGTACTGGTGTAGCCCGGATTATTCTGCTCTGGATTTTTGTGTTCTTCTGTTAAACTGTTTTTTTCCTTTTTTCCTTTATTTTTTTATGAGCTGTTTTCTTTCTTTCTTCCTCTTATTTTCTTTTTCATGAACTATTTTCTTTAGATTGAACTGTTCTTTTTCTTGATTCCACTGAACTATTTTATGTTATGGTGATATTTTTATGTTGTCAAACAGAGATCCAGGATGTTGTTATTTCTGGTTGGGGACTGCCAAAGAAATATAATTCCCAGAATCATGTACTATTTGTTCCCAACGAGTGAAGAACGTGCACATGGTTCTGTTAATTATATAGAGTAATATTCAAAAGTCTTCGTTTTGGCGCGCCAAATCCGGAAATATCTCTGCAGAAAATAATTTGTGCATCGAATTTACCAACTTTGAGAACGTGGTTATTGTTAATTAAAATAGTAGGGTAAAAAATTGGATATTACTTAATATTTCTTTGGCAGTCCATAATGAAGAGAAACAGATATTTTCGGTAAGAAAGTATTGATTTCGAAACCTAGTCTATGGATAACTATGTATTTATTTATATAATTTTCACTAGTCTCTCCCGTATGTTTTTGCTTCGCTAAATTCTTTCTTTGAGAGATATTCGGTGATCTTCTTCTAGCACATTAGCAGTCCACTTAGTGGTCTCTTTTATATATACATATAAATAGATAGATAGATAGATAGATGTGTGTATATAAATATGTATATATATATATATATATATATATAGGAGAATATACAAATAATAACAACAGACGAGGACAGGTGGTGTAAATAACAAAAGGATATATCAGTATGACGCTCGGGAATACGGAAAGTCTTTGACGTTTCGAGCTACGCTCTTCAACAGAAAGAATACGGAAACAAGGAGAAAAACACGGAGAAAAAAAATTGAATAGTGTTCAGTCAACGGTCAATCATAATAATATATATATATATATATAAAATATATATATATATATATATATATATATATATATATATATATATATATATATATATATATATATATATAAAAATATATATATATATATAAAAATATATATATATATATATATATATATATATATATATATATATATATATATATATATGAGGAGGCGCAATGGCCCAGTGGTTAAGGCAGCGGACTCGCGGTTGTAGTATCGCGGTTTCGATTCCCAGCCCGGGTGTTGTGAGTGTTTATTGAGCGAGGACACCTAAATCTCCGCCAGCTCCGGCAGGGGATGGGGGCGAACCCTGCTGTACTCTTTCACCACAACTCTCTCTCGCTCTTACTTCCTGTTTCTGTTGTGCCTGTAATTCAAAGGGTCAGCCTTGTCACACTGTGTCATGCTGAATATCTCCGAGAACTACGTTAAGGGTACACGTGTCTGTGGAGTGCTCAGCCACTTGGACGTTAATTTCACGAGCAGGTTGTTCCATTGATCGGATCAACTGGAACCCTCGACGTCGTAAGCAACGGAATGCCAACCAAAACCAACATAAATATATATATGTTATATATATATATGTTATATATATATATATATGTATATATATATATGTATATATATATGTGTGTGTGTATGTGTGTGTGTGTGTGTGTGTTTAATGCTTCATCTTGTCTCACATGATACCGTTTCACATACGAAATGATAGTGAGACATCTGTACGTCATTAGATTTTAGCCACAAAAGCTTGTTCATCATTTTTAACCTCAGTCGCCATAATAGGCTACAGTGACAAACATTGCAAGATGACGAGTACTATATTGATTACAAGTTTTACTGAGTATCTTTCTCTTAGATGAGCTGTCATACCATGGCTTTGTCAAAAATAACGGGAGCCTCATATAGCCCTAGGAAATCTATATAACCCTTAGATGGAACGCTGATACCTACTATCGTTTCGTGGCTTAGTGGTTAGAGTGTTGGACTCATGATCGTAAGATTTTGGTTTGAATTCCTGGACCGAGCGACTCGTTGGGTTCTTGAGCAAAACACTTCATTACACGTTACTCCACTCCATTCCGCGAGCAAAAATGAGCAATCTTGCGACGGACCGGCGTCCCAACCAGATGAGGACTGTACACGCCATGAAACCGGGAAACCGGTCCTTATAAGTCGGTATGAATCGAGACGGTCACTTTACCTTTACAACCATTTTAGGTTAAAACGGACTTGAATGTTATGGTAATTAAGGAATGACTCCAGGATTCCTGAATTGGAGCCTCACTACTGGAGGCAATTTAATGTCATACCCAGGACATATATATATATATATATATATATATATATATATATATATATATATATACACTACACTACAGACGCACACACACACACAAACATCGTCGTCGTCGTCATTTTAATAATCACCCACAAATGTTTGGAATGTCTTGTAGTCCGCCTGACTTACCTATGGGTATTCAGGGACTGTGAATGTATTTATTTTCGTACAAGTAGACACGTTAACACAATCCCTCACCTATCGTGATTTATTATTTAAGCTTACGTCGATTCCTACGTGGTGTTGTTTTGCATTTATGATAAAATAAATACATACAAATTATAAAGATAATTAGAAAAAAATATACAGTACAGTACTGTTTCTACTTCGCAGATTTTCACCTATCGCGAGGGAACGTAACACTCGCGATAGTCGAGGGATTACTGTTAGCGATATAATTTGCAGTTATGTGGTTGTTGTTGTTGGCACTCCGTCGCTTACGACGTCGAGGGTTCCAGTTGATCCGGTCAACGGAACAGCCTGCTCGTGTAATTGACGTGCAAGTGGCTGAGCACTCCACAGACACGTGTACCCTTAACGTAGTTCTCGGGGATATTCAGCGTGACAATGTGACAAGTCTGACCCTTTGAATTACAGGCACAACAGAAACAGGAAGTAAGAGTGAGAGAAAGTTGTGTCGGAAGACTACAGCAGGGTTCGCCACCATCCCCTGCCGGAGCCTCGTGGAGCTTTAGGTGTTTTCGCTCAATAAACACTCACAACGCCCGGTCTGGGAATCGAAACCGCGATCCTATGACCGCGAGTCCGCTGCCCTAACCGCTGTGCTATTGCGCCTCCACATAATTTTGCAGTATTAACTAGTTTAACGCAGAGTCGTATTATATGGAAAGTGAATCAGATTGTTAAAGAAAATATAAAACCATATCACGTGACAGGACTTACATAAATACGTTGACTTACGAATCGAAAACGGAACTTCTATGTCCTTGTTCCCTCTAGTGGATAGAGCAGCCAAATTCTTCCCATATTATTGCCTTCCCTAACCCTAACCCTAACCCTAACCCTAATCCTAATACATGAGATAACGTAATCCCAGATATCCGGTACTCGAGAGAGAAACGAGTGCGATTGGCAGGAATGGCATGCACCACTCAGAGACGACCCGGGGTTAAACATTAATAACACCAACATACAACCATGTATTTATATGAGTATTTCTGGAATTTGAAATTTCCTACGAAGCACTTTCTATTTTTACTATCTTCTGCACATTGTAATGTAGATTATGAAAGGACACTAAAATCTTTAAATAATACACACGTGTCATTTGGGATGAAAAATAAAAGCGTCCTATTTTGTTGTTCAGTCTTCCATGGCTAATTATGAATACTTCCATTTCAAGGCGTCAACTATTTTAAATTGCTTAGTCAATGTGTTCATTTATTTATTTATTTATTTATTTGGATGAATATTGTTTTTAAAAAATGTAAATCGACATATGTCGGATAATTTCATAAAAACTGCGTTTGGTAACATGAAAGAATAACTAAGATATTTTATGTTCTGTTTATTATTCATTTATGTGTGATTTTTCTGTGTTGCTGCTGAGTTCGCATACTTATGCAGATTTATATTATTTACATATAATATGGATTCCATTTGTTTAGGAGGGGCTGTCAATATTACTCATTGTCTCTTTATCCCTCTCTTTTTGACTGAAAGATGGAGATATTGTTTCTGGTTTGACTTTTGGTTAATGTTTGAATTGAAATGCTAAAGGTTAGCTATTGGAAAGAAAGCGTAGATAGAACAATAGTGCTGGCTCCTTTTATTTTCTATTCTTTATTAAGACATTTAAAGAAGCAATTTCATATTGTTAATGTAACCATGTGTTATTCATTTAAAGTAATCATTTGTTAAAATAATCATTTGTTAATATTGTGCTGTTAATACTGGGTTTTACCATCCACTGAATTGATCACTAAACCTTACTCTGGTTTTGCATATATTAAATTATATTTTTGGCTAATAGAATTTCATTATGATACATTGTTATTGAATAATGTCCTTTGTCTCAGTTGGTCACGCTTGGAATCTAGTCTAATGAAGATTGTTTCTGATAGGACGATATGGAGGAGGTGCTTGAGAATTGTACCCCTACGACCCAGCCAGGAATAGTGGGCGGAGATGCACGTATGTATGTATGTATGTATGTATGGATGGATGGATGGATGGGTCGATTGTTTGATTCATTGTTATTCCCAAAATATTTGAATAAGTTCTGTCACTCTAAAGATTCATATTTTATATGAAATAATATTCCTTTCTAAATACTTCGTTATTTATATATTTCACATTCCACTTGATATGCCGAATACTTTGTTTCTTTTAAGCTCAGCGATATTTGCAGCCGCATACAACACAACGTATATCAGTAAATTTCTGTTAAGCAGAATTCCAAAGCTAATAATAAAATGGTTTCTGATTCAGATACAAGACCAGTAATTTTGAGAAGGAGAGTAGTCGATAGTATCGACCTTAGTGCTTCACTTGTGCTTTGCTTTATCGACCCCGGAGAGATGAACGACAAGGTTGGACTCGAAATATCAAAAGCCGCATCGGAATATTTTATCCAACGTCCAAACGATTCTACCTACTCGCCAAGATTGGTGATTTATATAATTACTGCTATATGTTCATATGTCTTAGAGAGAAGTGAGTTCCCACATTTAGGACAAAGCTGTTTTAAAATATCCGCATGTCGCCGGAAATATCTTTCGCATTATTCCATTCTAGAATATATTTTTAAAATTTTCTCAAATGATACGTTTGACTATTTCAATGTTAAAGAATCTTATGCGAAGACTCGAATTATGACTGTTACAATCTTCATTATATTAACTCATCAATCATTCAACTATCACAGTGTATACACACACACACACACACACACACACACACACACACACACACATACACACACACACACTCATAGATAGATAGATAGATAGATAGATAGATAGATAGATAGATAGATATCAAAAGTATGACTCTAATATATACTTGTGTCTCCTCCACGCCATCTTTTTTAGTAATAGCCTCAGAATATCTAAAATACAACAGTACTTTGTAATTCTGTGGATGAAGTATCAGTCTAGCAGAACAGCATGTGTGGTCCAACGCTAATATAGGATAAATAAATCTCTTGAAATATTAGCCTAGAGAAAACACCCCGAAGGTCATCTATATATATATATATATATATATATATATATATATATATATATATATATATATATATATATATATATATATATATATATACATATATATATATGTGTGTGTGTGTGTGTGTGTGTGTGTATATGTATGTATTTATGTATGTATAGGTATATATATATATATATATATATATATATATATATATATATATATATATATATATATATATATATACATACATACGTACATACATGCATACATACATACATACATATGATGTGTATGTATATGTAAACATACGTACGTATATGGCCATATGTACATACATATCGACTACTTGTGTGTGCGAATACGTGGCTCTGTGTACGTGTATATATCGTAGTATTTGAAACAATGACATCTTTAACCTTTTCTCATAATTTATGGAAGTATCGTGGAATGCAATATGCTTCATTCCATACATAGTCTTAAAGGAATGTCAATGTTTGTAAAATATTTAGTGATAAGCTTAGGTACGGTATCTGCAATGAACACAAAAGCTCTGTTCAAAATGACATTTATTGCATATCAGTAACTTTTAGTTCAGCGGAAGATAAACCATCATAGTCGTTTCCAATAATTAGTATTTCAACTCTAAGTAGCGAAGCTTATTACTGAGTTTCAGTTCCCTGTTGAATAAAATACATAACACTTAACTGTATTAACGACCTCTTAGAGTGAATATCTCACATTTTTGTGTAACCCCTTCTTGTAGTTTTGTGCCTATATAGTCAAATATCCACGAATTTTGTAAAACATGCATGAAACTAGAGGTTTATATGAAAGGAGATATATGGCTGGGTTAATACGTTAACCAAAATCCCCAGCGATAGAAATGAAAGGAATTCAGACGATATTCACCATATTCGAGACAGAAATGTTTCATGCCAGATATATTTAAAATTAATACAGATTGTAAAACTCATTGAAAAGCTGCGACTGTTGCATCGATTTCCAGCACAGGGCAATGACATCGAATTTGAGAGACGAGAAAATGAATTTAATCGACCCTAGTCCTTAGCCTGAACTTTGTTGATGTCTCTAGATTTCAACTCAGAACGTTAAAGGAGCTATCAAAATATTACCACCATTTTATGTCTTTTGTTTTTCACTCATTTCAGTCATTGGAATACGGTCATGCTGCGTACATATATAAAGGGCTTTGTTAAATAAATGAACCCTAGTAATTATTATCTCTTTTCAAATGTGGTACTTATTTTGTCGGTTGTCTTTTGAAAATAGTGTTGGTTTGATTACTGGAAAATAAACAAACCAACACCAATTGTCAAATGATTGTCTTTAGGAAGAATAGTGTTGAGAGTGACTTCGAAGTTCGCTCAGCTAAGCCATCATCTTACATCTGAAGCGAATGTATATATATATATATATATATATAGCAAGGTGCTGCACTGTGGGAGTGAACCTGAAACAACTTGGCTGGAAAGCAGACATCTTAACCTCACGGCTGTGCCTGAGAAAAAAAAATTATTAAACATTTTTGTCTTTTTTGTGTGTGTTTCTTTATGATGGCAATTATTAAATGTTTCAATGAAACGAACACAATGGTCTTATTGTTCCCAATCAATATTTAGTCAATAAGGTCTTACTTTCCGTTTGACCTCATTTCATATAACAGTTTCAATAAAAGTATTTTTCGATATTTCTAAATATCAGACCCATAATCACTAAACATTTTACGTATACTTTGCTTTTATAAAGCGTAGCAATATAATAGTAGAAGATGTCTGTCTGAGTGTGATATTTTCTTGACATAGAGAGTTGTTCGATAAATTGTGCTATGTTGAATAAACAGCGAGATTTGAAATGACGACTTGCGTATTCTTAATCCTTTCCTGCAGATTATAACGCAAATATGCTAATCCTTGCAGTGTTCGTCAGAAAACAGTCTCTTTTACAACGGCAATGTGTTCATAATATACTCAATTCTTTAGTACAATGGATATCGGACAAATTCATCTAAACAAAAGCCGGTATCTTATTTATAATTCTAGCACACAAGTTGTTTTTCTGATCAGTGCTGGTACCTGCCACCCAACAATAAACTGTTATATACAGGATGAATTGGAGATTCGTTTATATAGCGGAGAACACATTTTTCGTCGTCGTAGCAAGGAAAATGACAACTGCTCCCGATTTAAAGGCGTTTGCTGTATTTTAATGTGTACGCGCGCGCGTGTGTATGTGTGTTAATGTGCTTGTGCGTGTGTAAGAGAGAGAGAGATAGAGTAAGAGTGGGTGAATTGGTGAAGTAAAATCCATCATAACGTAATTACTAGCTAATACCCAACCCAGTTAAATCTATGGCCGCAATATTCCCAATAAACTGACATTAATAACAAGCTAAAAACGTTTATCTTATATCGCATGTATGTATGTAGGTAGATAGGTAGGTAGGTAGGTAGGTAGGTATGAGTAGGTAGAAAGACGAAGGAATAAAGCAGTAGCTGCCTAGCTAGCTAGCTAACTTGACAGACAGACAGACGGATAGCTAGCTAGCTAGATAGATAGATAGATAGATAGATAGATAGATAGATAGATAGATAGATAGATAGATAGATAGATAGATAGATAGATAGATAAAAGACAGTTAAATACTATTGGTTATCTTTGAAATAAGAAACTACATGTAAATTTAGGCCCGAAAAGAAGAGACATTGTGTTACATAATCAGAGAGGTGGGGTGAAAATAACAATGAGGCTTGAAATTAAATTACACTTCAGTTTGTAACTCCGGAAATCTAGAATCTTCTTTTGTAGTTATAGAATAATTACGTAAGATATAGCTTTGTATTAAAACGAGAAAATAACGGTGTTCTGTTTTTTTTTTAATCGTATGAGAATGATGGGAAGAAATTGTCATTCCAAACAGTCGCTAATATTCTTTTCTCAGGTATTGAGTGTACTATGCTATCGCTCTCGTTAAGCCATAACTGGCTTATGTATGCACTGTTGCTGCAGTTAAATGTTATTTCTGCACACCGTGAATGGCATGAGGTTTCATATATTTATTTATTTTGTTTGTTGTCTATCGATTGCTAATTCAAATCTCATCTTGAGAATGTTCAAGACAGGAAACCAGCAATACACACACACACACACACACACACACACACACACACACACACACACGGGACTATTACATAAATTTACATTGGAAGATATACTGGATTCAAATTTTGACACAGGGCCAGCAGTTTTTTGTGGTGGAGGGAGTCTAGTATATTGACCCCCAATATTCAACTGGTACTCATTTTATAGACTCCGAACGTAAAGACGGACGAAATGCCGCTAAGTATTTTGCCCGGCGTACTAACGATTCTTCCAGCTTGCCGCCATCATGATATATTAATTAGTTTTAAGGCATTAGTTTAAAGTATTTTTCGATATTTCTAAATATCAAACCCATAATCACTAAACATTTTGCGTATACTTTTCTTTTATAAAACGTAGCAATATAATAGTAGAAGATGTCTGTCTGAGTGTGATAAATATTTGCTTAATAAATAAATGTGTGATAAATATTTGCTTAATAAATAAATATTAATAAATATTTGCTTGAAACTCAGAGTGCTTAAAGCTGTAGAACATTATACATTTGTAAAACATATCTATAAGCTGCGTGTGAATAGCAAATTCCATGCTTGTTGTACATGAGATTCATTCGCTGATCGGCAACAGCGATTTATTAAAGCTTTCTCACCTCATTTCTCATAACACGTTATCAGGCTGCTAAGCGCAGACAACTCTTTTCCTCCACTGATGACACTATGTTAGCAGCCTAAACACGGCTATGTCTGGGATAAACTAATTTTTATTTTAATACCTCTACATTGGAAATAAATGGGCAGAATTCTAAGAGCATCGAACAAAATGCATTATTGTACTCAAATCCTGCCACGGTTAACTACTTTACTTTTCATCCTTCCTGGATCGATAAAGTAAAGTAACATACAGATACTGCAATCAGTATAACAGATTGTTTTTTTTAATGTTATAATATTTATTTACTGGAAAAAACATTTTAGAATCATAGTTTTTGGAAAAACCACCTGTTTCTACCGGTCTTGTACCATTCTTCTAATTTAGCTTTCACTTCTCGATTAGTTCTGCGTTTCAAGGCAAGATCTCTGAAAGAATTTTTCTTTACTTGAGATTTGTCCAAGATGACATCCACAGAATTCCTAGATGGTTATAATGCAAACTTTGATGAATGTCTTAATCTTAGAACTCTGTTTGCTCATGCGTTTTGTCACTTTGGGCGATGTGAGATTTTATTTATTTTCCTACCTCATATTATATTGTAATTCGCAGATCTTTGGCGGTCCGAGTATCAAATATACTGATATCCGCTTACTCTTTGTGTAAAATAAACACTGCCAGACTATGGCATTGTGTAGAAAACTGTCGATATTAAACAGGTTATGGAATAAGATAGAACCACACCTGTTTTACTTTAATCTATTGCCGATTACTTAATATTGAATAAAAGTGTAACTACGTATGTATATATATATTTAAGTGTGTGTGTGTGTGTAGATAGATAGATAGATAGATAGATAGATAGATAGATAGATAGATAATAGATAGATAGATAAATAGATAGATAGATAGATAGATAGATAGATAGATAGATAGATACATACATACATACATACATACATACATACATGCATGCATGTATGTATGTATGTATGTGTGTATGTATGTATGTATGTGTGGAGGCGCAATGGCCCAGTTGGTTAGGGCAGCGGACTCGTGGTCATAGGATCGCGGTTTCGATTCCCAGACCGGGCGTTGTGAGTGTTTATTGAGCAAAAACAACTAAAGCTCCACGAGGCTCCGGCAGGGGATGGTAGCAAACCCTGCTGTACTCTTTCACCACAACTTTCTCTCACTCTTACTTCCTGTTTCTGTTGTGCCTGTAATTCAAAGGGTTGACCTGTCAGGCTATGTGTCACGCTGAATATCCCCGAGAACTACGTTAAGGGTACACGTGTCTGTGGAGTGCTCAGCCACTTGCACGTTAATTTCACGAGCAGGCTGTTCTGTTGATCGGATCAACTGGAACCCTCGACGTCGTAAGCGACGGAGTGCCAACAACATGTATGTATGTATGTATGTATGTATGTATCTTCCAGTTCGTTACATTTTGTGTTCTAAATCCTATCGAGATCAACTTTGCCTTTCATTAATGTCAATAAAATAACTACCAGTCAAATACTGGAACCGATGCTCTCGACTAAGTTCCTTCACCCAAACTTGATGGCTTTGCGCATACACACACACACACACGCACACACATACATATATACATAGAAATGTATGTATGTATGTATGTATGTATGTATGTATGTTAGGTTAATCTTAGTGCTACTGGCAACGTAATTCAGTACACAACCTGTCGCATCGTTTGGCCATCGGCGACTAAACTAACAACCCTACAAAGCTGTCTTGCTAACGATGGTGGTTTTCGAGGGACACCTTACAGGATGAAGAACAAAACTTGTGAAAGGAAGATCTCCATACAGTCAACAGCAATTCAACAGCTGAGAGTGAGAGATCTTTAGTCTTTGTTAAGACATCTCCGAAATACCACCCGCTTCATTGCGAAGCCGGAGATCCTCGCTCAAGACTACTTGGCTTCTTTGTTGAAAGTCTTAATTATGTTGTACAAGCTATGTTCGACTTTAAATTCCAGTGTGAGCATTGCTGACAGCCATTGTCTCTGTCATCCAGGACAAGATTATTCGTCATTGACGGTCATATCCGTCGCCGAGTTGGCAACCACCTTATATGTACGCATCTGTGCATATATGTATATATATATATATATATATATATATATATATATATTTCAGAGGATATATATACTTTTATGTAAGTATATGTATGCATGTATGTATGTACGTACGTATGTATGTATGTATGTATGTATGTATGTATGTATGTATGCGTGGAGGTGCGTGGCTTAGTGGTTAAGGTATCAGCGTCATGATCGTAAGACTGTGGTTTCGATTCCTGGACCGGGCAACGCGTTGTGTTCTTGGGCAAAACACTTCATTTCACGTTGCTCCAGTCCACTCATTTGGCAAAAATGAGTAACGCTGCGATGGACTGGCGTCCCGTCCAGGTGGGTGGGGGGACACATACGCCATAGAAACCGGGAAAGTGGGCCCATGAGCCTGACTAGGGTTTAAAAGGGCTCATTTATTTTTTTATGTATGTATGTATGGAGGCATATATTTACATGTGTATTTCCGGAATACGAATAAAGTTTGATGAAGATCTACGATCATTAAGAAAGATATTGTATAGATTAACAGAAAATCTACTAATAGTTGAGGAAGGTAATGCGTAATATCTCATGCAGTAAAACCTTGTAAAATTACTACTGATATATAGCAGTTAATTCTACATTATTTGTTAAAGAGTTCAAATATTTTTGTTCTGTTAAGTATCGAATATCACACTCACGCACAGGTATGTAAATACGCACCCAGACTAACGTACACACGCATGCACAAAGTACACTAACAAACATGGGTGCGTAAGCACACACACACACACACACACACACACACACACATGCACACATACACATATATGCACTCGCAAGCCCAAGAGCGCACTCACATATTCAAACAAACACAGGAAACATACTTTGACACACCCACAAATACGCACATACACACATGTGTATATGTCTGTTGGTCTGTTGCTTCTAAGGGTAAAAAAAAAAGGCAGAAAGAAGAGAAACCAACGAAAGAAAGAAACAAACAAGGAAAGGTGAGAAAGAAAGAAAGAAAGAATAAAGAGAAAAAGCAACAATGAACGAATGAATGAATGAATGAATGAATGAATGTATATATGAATAAAAGGGAAGAGACACGCGGGAAATACTATTTTTTCAGTCGTTTAACTCGCCCGTCCAAGCGCAGGCAATTCAAAGATAGAATGGAGTAGTTATATAATGAAAGCATGAACTGAAAAAAACTTGCCCGAGCGTGAAAATATCGTGCTTATATAATTTTCTGCAATGATAAAAAGGGAATTGAAAATATATCGCACACTCGCAAACGGTTGATATAATGTTTCAAGATAATGAAAAGTTTCATATATGAGATGTGAAAGGTCAGGCAACAAGTACCAAAAGTAAACGTTGAAGCGCATGCATATATATATATATATATATATATATATATATATATATATATATATATATATATATATATATATATATATATATATATACTTTATTAAAAAGCAGCAAAAATATCACAAAAAGCTGTCACTCAGAGTTTCAACTTTCCGTTCGTAGGACAGTTTTGTTTCTAATCAAAACTGTTCGACGAACGGGAACGTGAAACTCTGAGTAACACTTTTTGTAACATTTCTGCTACTTTTAAATAAAGCATATTACTCTACCTCTGGTATACGAGTACTATTTTTGCCGCCTTGTTTCGCTTTTATGTGCTTACTTTGGTATATATATATATATATATATATATATATATATATATATATATATATATGCGAGTAAAAATAAATGCAAAAAAGGTGGGGGTTTTTGTATGATTGTGTATAGAGGAATATATTATTTTGTTTAAAAGAGTTCCAACGCTGTCTGTTTTTTATGTTTTATTTATATTCCTGCAGAACCAATGTGGGGTATAGAATATGGAATATACAATATATAATATAATATACAATATATAATATAAAATAAAATAAAATAAAAATGGATGGCACCATGAAATAAAGTATTGAATGTAGATGAAATATTGAGTGTTCAATATAAAGGATCAAATATATAAATATAAATATAAATATATAAAGGCGACTCGAGTTTCAGGGCTATTTCCCTTCGTCATGGCCGGTATGACAGACTTTAACAGACTGTAATAAGTTGGCTGGTTTTCTGTCTTATATATATATATATATATATATGTGTGCGTGTGTGTGTGTGTGTGTGTGTATGTGTGTGTGTGTGTGTGTGTGTGTGTGTGTGTGTGTGTGTGTGTATGTTTGTATGTAGTAAGTCAAACATATAAATGCAGAAACAAACGGGAAACAGGCAAAGAAGGGGTCTAACGCCTCATCAGTTCTCGGTCAGAGGGTCAGGCGCAATTTTGTGCCTTAACGATAATAATATATCCCCATGCGGTGGCGTCGACGGCGAGCAAAAACAACAAGAAAGAAGATAGACAAAGAGACACACATATGTATATGTGTATATATGTATATATGTATGTACAGGTTTAAAATTTTGGCGCAAAGAAAGCATTTACAAAGGAGATGTAAGTCGATTACATCGACCCCAGTGTTCAACTGGTACTTTTATCTGTCCCGAAATGATGAAAGGCAAAGATAATCTCTGCGGAATTTGAACTCAGAATTTAAAGGCAGACGAAATGCCGCGAAGCATTTTGCTCAGTACTGTAACGTTTTTGCCATCTCGTCGCCTTGTGTATATGTATGTATTGCCACATAATTCAGGAAGTGTTGATATATTTATGTGCGTGTGTGTGTGTGTGTGTGTGTGTGTGTGTGTGTGTGTGTGTGTGTGTGTGTGTGTGCGTGCGTGCGTGTGTGTGTGCGTGAGTGTGTGTGTGTGTGTGTGATGCTTGAGTGCATGTATACGCACAGATGTATGTTTGCGTAGGTACCTCTGTGCCTAACTCCGTATGCGTGCGTGCGCGTGTGTGTGTGTATGCGTGTATGAATTTAGGTTGTAATACCGCAGGAAAATATGTCACAGCAAAAAGACACGATTAGTAAATAGGAAAAAAATGGCACAAATAAGATCATTTCTTTTACCTTTTACTTGTGTCAGTCATTAGACTGCAGCCATGCTGTTGCACCGCCTTTGTTTATGAAAAATAAATAACAAATAAAAAATCAGATCGTAACATTTTTTAAAACATATTATAGCGTACTGTATTCAGTTATACATTATTCACAAAAAATATAAGCAATGTACTTCTATGAAAAAACAACAGCACCACTGCAATGATGAACGTTGTTTTAGAGTAAATCTCGTTTTGTGACCAAGTCTCCGCCGAGATTCTACCAACTTGCAGGATAGTCTCTGAACAAACCTTTAAGTTATCGTGGCAGATCAAGGCATCTTGGTTTCTCTTTCTCTTGGGAAGTCCTCCGACTAGCAATCACTCCATTAACAGCAGGCTCTTCTTTGAGAATGATTTTAATAAGTTTCCAAATAGATGGATGCTGGAATCCGATATGATGATAAAACTTGTTATCTTAGTCTTGATGCAAGTTGTTGGTTCTGGGGCACTCAGTTGTGTTAGCTAGATATACATTTCAAAGTTCTGATGCAATTTTGTTGAAACGCTCCGAAGATATGGTGCTGGAATTCCTACCGCTATGTGTCTGTGTGTGTGTGTGTGTGTGTGTGTGTGTGTGTGTGTGTGTGTGTGTGTGTGTGTGTGTGTGTGTGTGTGTGCGTGTGAGAGAGAGAGAGAGAGAGAGAGGGGTGTTTTTCGGCTGATTCGGTGGCCTTTTACTCTGGAGACTCTTTGAAATGTAGTTTAGTTCTTCAGAATAGAGCAATTCTAAGAGACCAGCTATACTTCGGGGCGCTCCATACATTATTGGGTCTGCTAGGCTTAAAGTAAACATTTCGCTCTGTATTTGTGTTAAATACTTCTCCTGTTCACTTTCACCAACGCATATATCTGTGCTTATGTATGTATGTATGTATGTATGTATGTATATGATAGATCGCTGACCACTACATTTATATATTTTTTTCTCCTTGTTTTTCTCCTTATTTCTTTCTGTGTTCCTTTCAGTTGAAGAGCGTAGCTCGAAACGTTAAAGACTTTCTCTATTCCCGAGCGTTAAACTAATACATCCATTTGATGTTTACACCACCTGTCCTCGTCTGTTGTTTTTTTCGTAAATTCTCCCATATGTATGTATGTATGTATGTATGTATGTATGTATGTATGTATGTACGTATGTGTGTGTATGTATGTATATGAATAAACATGCATGCACATACATTATGAAGTAACTCCGAACCTTCAGAAACAACTGTCGTCCTTTCTACACACAAACATACATACAAGCATACACATTTGTGTGTTTGTGTGTGTGTATGTACTTACGTGTATATATGCATGTTTAGCTAAAATTGTCATTTACTCTTAAATATCTAAAAACAATTTTCATTGAAGATATCATTCTTTCACTATTTTTTTTTTGTTTGTTTTTCTTTCAAATACCTTAAATGCGATACTGTAAGCTTTCCAAGCAAAAATTTCGCCATGTTTAATATTTTGACGTTGTGATCAGTATTTAATTTCTCCTATGTTGTTGGTTTTGGTGTTAATGTTCATTGGTTGGCAAATGATTATGATTCATATGTCACCTATGTCTAATATCTTTTTAGTTGTTAAATATGATATAAGGGTAACTGAGTGTGAAATGTATCTATCATGAACGCATCAGTTACAAACCTATGAAATTCAGCAATATGATTTGAATGATAACTTACAAAAAGCATTAAGATGACTGCAGCTGTGGTTAATGTCACTTTGTAATAAAGTTACCGTCAGCAAAAGCTTCCATATTAATGCTTGCTTTAGGTTACTTTTTATGTTTGCAAATATAGGTTATATTCGTTTTCATATGTGAATGATATGAGTAATATACGTGGAGACACGACTCTAGATTCGATCTCATTTTGAGCGGTATCGTGGTGAATATGTTGAAAGTAAAATTAGGAAAACTGGAGTGAGAAAGTGTGGAAGATCGCTGTGTTTGTGTGAGTGTGTGTGTGTGTGTGTGTGTGTGTGTGTGTGTGTGTGTGTCTGTGTGTGTATTTGTGTGTGTGTTTGTGTGTGCGTGCGTGTGTCTATGTACGTACGTATGAATGTATGTATGTATATATTTATGAATATATGTATGGAGTTAGGTAGGCAGCTATGCCTGCATGCATGCATGTTTGTACGTATATATGTAAAAATTTCAAAACCATGCATGTATTTGCGTGTGTTTGTGTGCATGTATTTTTGTGTGTGAGTTTGTTACCCGCCTACAGTTTGTGAAGCGCTGTGTGTTTTATATGTCCTATTTTTCGGATAATTCAGTGCTTCGGCAAAACAGACCGTTAGAATAAGTACTAGGTTTTAAAAAATAAGTACTGGGGCCGATTTATTCGACTAAGAAATTCAGAACATCAAAGCATTGTTTCAGCATGGCCGCAGCTTAATGACTAAAACAAGTAAAAGGTTAAAATGTAATAGAAATAGCAACATCAATTAGAAAACTGACAACTATAGCAACAAAATATAAATACATTCATTAGTCACGCCGTCGTCATCATTATCACTGATAACTAACAGACAGCGCCAGCCATTTTTAGTAAGTTTAGAGTTTCCCTAAACTTCATACGGAGATAACCGTCAGGAAAACATCTACCTTTAAGAAATAGTATTGCGTCAGCTTTAAGGAATGGTACTTAACCTCCCTAAAGGAAAGACATTACGTTTACAGTAAGGAATGGCCGCCTCTATCAGGTGATGTCAGAAAGAAGGAGCCGAGACAACTACAGCGCTTCAGACTGTTTTAACCTCTGCCTGCATCTCCAATGTGGAGGCGCAATGGCCCAGTGGTTAGGGCAGCGGACTTGCGGTTTCGATTCCCAGACCGGGCGTTGTGAGTGTTGAGCGAAAACACCTAAAGCTCCACGAGGCTCCGGCAAGGGATGGTGGCGAACCCTGCTGTACTCTTTCACCACAACTTTCTCTCACTCTTACTTCCTGTTTCTGTTGTGCCTGTAATTCAAAGGGTCAGCCTTGTCACACTGTGTCACGCTGAATATCCCTGAGATCTTCGTTAAGGGTATACGTGTCTGTGAAGTGCTCAGCCACTTGCACGTTAACTTCAAGAGCAGACTGTTCCGTTGATCGGATCAACTGGAACTCTCGACGTGGTAGGCGGCGGAGTGCCAACAACAACAACAACAACAACATTTCCAATAAAATAGAATTCCAATCGGAACACGAAGATGAGAATAATATTCTAAAAATTTGAGAAGAGTAAAGATTTGAAAATCGTGGAATGAAAGAACAGATGAAGCAATAACCAATAATAGTTAAGCGATTAAGCTCGTTTAACATTAGAGAACCTCCGTCAATAGTTTAGCCACTGCTACAGACAAACACGACTAAGTCGCTATATCAAAGTCACAAGCTTTGACAAGAAACGATTGTTACAGGGCTTCGGTAGGCGTGTGATCATCTCAATTCATAATTTGATTGAAACCATTTTGTGATCTCAGTAAAGACAAAAACCAATCCCAAGAGAATTTGAATTCAGAATGTAAATGAATTTAAAGCTAGAATGAAATTTAGTCCAGCATTCTGCTTTTCTTCATTCTCACATTCCTTGGTATGGTGACAATTTGACAATTACGCTCCAGCGATGTTGTGACGCGTGCTTCACAAGTGATTGCACACAGTTAATTTGCCAGCGTGCCTAATGATGACTTTGTACTAAATACGCATGTTAATTACAAAAGCACGACACAAAGTAAGATTGCAAATATTAGGATACGAATATTAGCGGCATGAATGAATGTGCGCGCATATTTGAATGAGAGTTTGTGTTTCCGCGCGTGAGCATGTATGTGGAAGTGAGTCTGTATGCGTGCGCGCGCGTTTACTTCTCTTGTTCGTGTTTTATGGGAAGAATACATTGATATGCATGCATGTATGTATATATATATATATATATATATATATATATATATATATATATATATATATATATTTATTTATTTATATATATATATATATTTATATGCGATGAATTGTGACGGATGATAGTTCTGTAAATAATAATATTTCATAAGCTTTAAGCTTATAAAATATTATTATTTACAATATATATATATATATATATATATATATATATATATGCACACACACCTATTGAATATGCATATGTGTGCGTGTGTACGTATATGTGGGTATGGTGGTGACGGACGGGAGGGTGCAATAGTTTTTGCTAATGTTGGCTGCTTCTTCATTATTTGAAATTTCATACCAGAATAAATTTCAACAATAGAAATTAAACTCACTCAAGTAAGCTTCCTTTATTTTGTTAGCGCTGTTGCAAGCAAAGATAATGGCATATCTGTGTGAAAGTGTTATTCATTTATATCTATATATTTGCATCATATGCATACAAAGACACACACACACAGACACACACACATGCACAAATATTTATAAATATATAAGCCAATCTTTATATCCAAATTACCGTGGAGATTTTCGTGACAACACCTGCACAAGTTACAGATAATTATCGTCTTCCATCCATGAATACACCATGCTTCCAAATGAGAGGTCCTCCAATGGTAAATAACGTAGTACTCCCGGCTTTAACAAAACATCCACGTTTAGTTGCATGCAAAGATTGCGTTTTGGTACTCCTACTGCTTCTGTCACTAATACTATTACATTAAAGGCGGCTAGCTGGCGTAAACGTTAGCACGCCGGGCGAAATGTTTAGCGGTATTTCGCCTGTCGTTACGTTCTGAGTTCAAATTTCGCCGAAGTCGACTTTGCCTTTCATCCTTTCGGGGTCGATAAATTAAGTACCAGTTAGGTCCTGTGGTCGATCTAATCGACTGGCTCCCTCCAGCAAAATTTCGTGCCTTGTGTCAAGAGTAGAAAAGAATAACTATTACATAAATTCATGCATAAACATATACATACATATACACATACATAGACACATACACATATACATACACATATACATACATACACATATACATACACATATACATACATACAAACACATACTCTGTGTGTATGTGTGAATGTGTATGTGTGTGTGTCTGTGTTTGTGTGTGTGTGGGCGTGTGTGTTTGTCACCCTGCCATCGCTTGACAACCGATGCTGGTGCGTTTCTGTAACTTAGCAATTCAACAAAACAGAGCGATGGAATTACCAAGCTTACAAAGAATAAAACCCTTTAAAGTGGTGCTCCAGCATGGCTGCAGTCAAATGACTGAAACAAGTAAAGGAATAAAAGAACATATATATATATATATATATACATATATATATTGATAGAAAAGACAACAAAAGAAATAAAGAGATCTCGATATTATGTAAGTAAAGGAATTTATCTGTAAATAATATGTGACAATTATTCGGTAGCCATGATAAAACTCGGAGTTTTATCATGGCTACCGAATAATTGTCACATATTTTTACATATATATATATATATATATATATATATATATATATATATATATACATACATACATACATATATATATATATACACACATATATATATGCATACACACATACATATACACACACACGCACACAAACATACACACACACACATACACACACCACACACACACGTATATATATATACATCAATCAATCAAAAGGTAATTCCCCTCATGGATGTCCAATGCTGTCATTATCGCTCTAATTCATCAATCAATGAGCAGATAATTCACCCCCATGGAGTACCCCATCGTCGAAACCATATGTAAAATTTTGTGTGCATGTGAATGAATGTGTGTGTATGTGTGTGTGTGTGTGTGTGTGCGTGTGTGTGTGTGTGTGTGTGTGTGTGTGTGTGTGTGTGTGTGTGTGTGTGTGTGTGTGTGTGATATTCGAATTTTGTGTATACGCTCATAAAGTTTCTAGAGACTTCTACTGTGTACGATAGTATTTATTTCAGTTTCGTGGAATTTTATGGAAAGAAATAAATAGAACAAATAGACGAACAAAATCTATTCAATTATATCAACATTCTTCATTTAAAAGGAATGTTCATATGTGATGTATGTTAAAATCATTCGATATACGTACAATAGCTAAACATATTTGCATTAGCATATGTGAGTACGTATATATATACATACATACAAATATACTTCTCGACTCCATCGGTCACGAATGACCATGGGTGCACTTATGAGTTTCCGCTCCGGGGTACAAGTCTGAGCAGAAAGTCGCCTCACTGGCAAACGCACAACCTAGGGTTGTTTTATGGAAGACCAGCAGTCGCCCACGCATACCAGCCTCCCCCTCTCTATGTCACCGATGTTATCCAAAGGGCTAAGGCCGATACAGTTTGACACCACTGATGTCGCAACTTATTTCTACAGCTGAGTGAACTGGAGCAACGTGAAATAAAGTGCCTTGCTCAAGAAAGCAACACGCAGCCCGGTCCGGGAATCGAACTCACAACCGAACGATCGTAAGGTCGACGCTCTAACCACTGAATCACGCCCCCCCCCCCACACACACACACATGCACACACAAACATATACATTAATAAAACAGCTAATTGCAATATAAATAGACAGACAGACAGACAGACAGATAGATAGATATATCTGTGTGTGTATGCATGAATGAATAACGCCAAGAACCCATGAACACACACACACACACACACACATATATATACATAATTCATATATATATATATATATATATATATATATATATATATATATATATATATATATATATATATATATATATATATATATAT
>NC_142929.1:28804312-28816812 GCF_046866305.1 Octopus bimaculoides | reverse complement strand
GTTTCCAGCTTCAAATCCCCATCTCTGGCAGTTTCCAGTGTATACTGACTCTTAAATCACAACAAGGACCTGAGCGCATAACCTAGTAGTTCGGTAGTTGCTCTCACGATCACGTGATCGTGGTTTCAATTCTTAGACCGGCGTTGTGTTCTTGGGCAAAACGCTTCACTTGACGTTGCTCTGCGATTATTTTGACACCTGTTCAGACCCACGTCGATTTGACGGAAGGTGTTAGCTAATGTACAGAACACACATTTGATTACTCACTATAAAGAAATCATTTGTGCAGGAGTTCGTTTGGCAAAAACTGAACCCTCAAACTTCGTCTTCGATGGGAGAGTCCTTCATCATCATCCTCATCATCATCATCATCATCATCATCATCATCCTCCTCCTCCTCATCATCATCATCATCATCGTCCTCATCATCATCATCATCATCCTCCTCCTCATCATCATCATCATCATCATCATCATCATCGTCCTCATCATCATCCTCATCATCATCATCATCATCATCATCATAATCACATACAGTGTCTCTGACACCAATTTGTAAATCTGTACTTATCATAACACCCTTTATCGTTATCAGCATCATCATCATCAATGTCATCGTAACCTCTGCTGTCCGCAGCCCACTGCCACACCATCAAGAGCATAATCATCATCATCATCATCATCATCAAACGACGGCGATCACCACCGCCACAACCACCTCTACATACATCATGATCATCATAACCATTGTGCTCAGCAACACCCTTCCTGCACCAATGCAACAACCATCATCTACATCACCACCACCACCACCATCATCATCATCATCATGAACATCACCACATCACCGCCACCACCACCACCACCGCCACCACCACCACCACCGCCATCCCATCATCACTATCATCAGCGTCAACAACATCATCAGTGGGTGCGTCAACACCGTCGAAAACGCTACGCCCAGCCAGCCAGCCAATACTAACATCACCATCGTTATCGTCGTCATATCACTGCCGTCATCATCATCATTATCATCATCACCACCACCATCATCATTATCACCATCACCACCATCACCACCATCATCATCACCATCACCACCATCACCACCATCATCATCATCATCATCATCATCATTATCATCATCACCACCACTATCATCATTATCACCATCACCACCATCACCGCCACCATCATCATCATCATCATCATCATCATCATCATCATCATCATTATCATCATCACACCTGCTTTCATCTTAATAAAGTAAGACTTTGAATAGGTTGAAGTTGGAATTTTACAAATGACAAACGGTGCATAGTGGGTGTTATATTGGAATTTTTCCCAACAAAAAAAAAATGTTAAATAAATAAATGAATAAATAAATAAAAAAGATCTGAAATAAATCAGAAAAAGTTACTGATGATAAAATAAGGGAAACGTATACGTGTACGTATGAGTGTGATTATGTTTATGTGTATTATATGTCCTCATGTAGACGTATATATAGACATATGTACACAGACACGCACACACAATGTACATACATATATATATATATGTGTGTGTGTGTGTGTGTGTGTGTGTGTGTGTGTGTGTGTGTATTTATGTATGTATGTATGTATATATAAATATGTATGTGTGTAGATATATATATATATATATATATATATATGTATATATATATATATATATATATATATATATATATATATATATATATATATATATATATATATATATATAAATGTATGTATATATGTATACATGTATTTATATATATACATATATATATACATATATATATATAGAAAAAAATTAAGGTACTCAGAAATCTGGATGTTTGCATGTATGTAGTGGCCTTTGCTGGCATGCCCTCAGCTGCTCAAGTAGCTACCCTATCTAGGTATGCAAGCGATATAAAAGTCTCTCAGAGTATACAGAACCCTGGGGATGTTATACATATGCAACGTGAATTGGAAGCAATATACAGGTGGGTTGAGAAAAATAACATTCAGTTTAATGCTGGAGAATTCCAAGCCCTGCGCTACCAACACAGGAAGGTCGATGAAAAGCAGATAGGATACACTGGCCCAGAAGGGATTCCAACCCCTGAATCAAAATCAGTGCGTGACCTGGGCATCGACGTGGGTAATGATGCATCATTCCAGGTGCACATTACTAAATTGGCAATAAAATGCAGACGTCTGACCGGGTGGATCCTTTCAACTTTCAAAACAAGAGAAAAAGAAGCCATGATGGTCCTTTGGAGAAAAGGAAACCATGACGGTCCTTTGTATATATATATATATATATATATATATATGTGTGTGTGTGTTTGTGTGTCTGTGTTTGTCTCCCCAACATCGCTTAACAACCGATGTTGGTGTGTTTACGTCCCCTTAAACTATCGGTTCGGCAAAATAGACCGATAGAATAAGTAAAAGGCTTACAAAGAATAAGTCCTGGGGTCGATTTGCTCGACTAATGGCGGTGCTCCAGCATGGCCACAGTCAGATGACTGTAACAAGTAAAAGAGAGTAAAGCAGCAGAAAATATTTAAAAAAAGCTATTACTCAGAGTTTCATGTTCCCGTTCATGGGACAGTTTTGTTAACAAAATTGTCCAATGGACGGGAACGTGAAACTCTAAGTAACAGCTTTGTTATATTTTCTGCTGCTTTTAAATAAAGCATATTATTCTACCTCTGGTACTGGAGTACTCATTTTTCCACCTTGTTTCATATTTATGTGCTTACTCCGGTCCATACATACATACATATATATATATATATATATATATATATATAATATATATATTGTCGTATTTCGGGGTGGTATTTTTTTTTTTTACAAATAAACACATACACTATATATTTTGTTCTTCACTTGTTTATTACTGTTCTATTTTTATATCTTTTAACTCATGTCCATTGTCCGGAAATCTTTCTTCACACATCTGAGACCTCTTCAGCGACACTTTTCGTTTTCATGTGTGCTCTTGCTTTAGTTGCTCCATTCTGTTCTTTTAAGATGTGTATCATTATGCGCGCATGCGTTTGCGTTCGTATGTGCACATAAGGATTACACATCTTAGGATAAGGATCTTAGAAGAACAGACGAAAACGAAAACGAAAAGTTTCTCTGAAGGGGTCTCAGGTCTGTGAAGAAAGATCTCCGGACAATGGACATGAGTTAAAATTTAAAAAAAAAAAGAACAAATATAAATGAGTGAAGAACAAATATATAGTGCGTGTGTTTATTTGGCAAAAAAAGGAATGACTGTCCCGAAATACAATATTTGTTTCAACACACGATTTCATATCAGAATTCTTGCAACACAAATTGATATATATATATATATATATATATATATATATATATATATATATACACATACATATACATACATGCTTACAAATATAGTTTTTCTATTTTACTTTATATGGATAAGTCTTGCTTGGTCTTAGGCTATTTAGGGGAAGTGGGTAAGTCGATTGCACCAATCCCAGAGTTGTGAAAGCGCCGTTGGGATGGATATACGGCATATTTTGAGCAATTTTAGATCTGGTAGAACCTACCCCTCCCTGTATCTTAAATGTGTATGTGTGTGTGTGTATGCGTGTATGTGTGCGCGCGCGTGTGTACTGTCTTTGAGTTTCTGTTTGTCCCAGCCCCTGCACGGCCGCAGTTCAATGCCTGAAACAAGTAAGCGGTAAAAGATGAAGCATTGAACCTACAAGACTTCATTTTCATTTTCTTTCTTTCTCTATTCCAATATTTTTAAATGCCTGCTATTTTAGTTTCTTTTCCTCAAGGCACTAATATAATTCATATTTATTTAAATATGTTTTCGTCAGTGCTTATCATCAACAAAATTCTCCACTAAGTCTAATATTTGTATTTAATAAATATTGTAAATATGATGACGCCGCTTCTTTCTCCGTTTACATTTCCACCCCGTTTTTCAAAGGATTTCAAAGGAAACATCACTTCCTTTGTTTTTAATGAACTTTAACTTTACCTGCTGTCTCTCCTCAGCATTCGTTAATTTTGATTACTCCTACCATTTTTCCTCCTTGAGTCACATCTTTCCACATACTATAAGGAACACATCAGCAATTAAAAGAAAAACAAAATACTAGTTAATTTATATTCAAAATATCAAAAACTTAGGAGAAAGTGTTTCGAGAAAACATGTAATTTCATTACTTAGCAATTCTTTGAAATGGAAAAAGATAAAAATGTGCATACCTATACATGTATATATAAATGTCAATATAAACATTTAAGCTCGTACTTGCACTCATTCACACACGCATGCACAAGTATATGCAAAAGCGTGTGTGTGTGTGTGTGTGTGTACCTTGTATTTACATAAATATGGGTTTGTTTTTTCTGCGAGCGTCTGAATGTTTATAAATAACGTCATATTTATAAACATAAGCACGTACTCATATACATGTGCGTGGATGTATATTTATGTATGTGTATGAGTGTATAAATATGCGTTTGCTCTGTGTGTGTGTATGTGTGTGTGTGTTCTTTATTTTATTGCTTCTCTCAACTTTTTTTAATTAGTTTTCGTTTTCTGAGCTTCTTACTCTTCTCAAACAGCATTTCTTCCATCTTAACGTTCTGAGTTCAAATTCTGCTGCGACTGACATCGCCTTTCATCCTTTCGGGAATGATAAAATAAATACCAGTTGTGCACTGGGATCGATATAATATATTAGCACCTACCTCTAAAAATTTCAAACCTTGTACCTATAATAGAAAGGATTGTTATTGATGTTCATGGGGTTTTCGCCGTCGTCACCGTCGTCGTCGTTGTAGTTATAATCATTAAGGCGGCGGCGGGCTGGCAGAATCGTTACCACGCTGGACGAAATGCATAGCAGTATTTCGCCCGTCGCTACGTTCTGAGTTTAAATTCCGCCGAGGTCGACTTTGCCTTCCATCCTTTTGGGGTTGATATATTAAGTACCAGCGAAACACTGGGGTCGATGTGATCGACTATCCCCCTCCTCCAATTTTCAGGCCTTGTGCCTATAATAGATAGAATTATTATTATTATTATTATTATTATTATTATTATTATTATCATTATTATTATCATTATTTCGCATTACACATAAGGCATCGAGCTCTGTGTGTGTGTGTGTGTGTGTGTGTGTGTGTGTGGAGGTGCAATGGCCCAGTGGTTAGGGCAGCGGACTCGCGGTCGGAGGATCGCGGTTTCAATTCCCAGACCGGGCGTTGTGTGTGTTTATTGAGCGAAAACACCTAAAGCTCCACGAGGCTCCAACAGGGGGGGGGGGGGGGGTGGCAACCCCTGTTATACTCTTTCGCCCCAACTTTCTCTCACTCTTTCTTCCTGTTTCTTGAGTAAAGCTGCGATGGACTGGCGTCTCGTCCAGCTGGTGGCGAGGACACAAACGCCATAGAAACCGGGCCCATGAGCCTGGCTGAGTTTTTAAAAGGGCGCATAAATAAATTATATATATATATATATATAAATATATATATATATATATATATATATATATATATATATATATATATATATATATATATATATATATATATATATATACATATATGGTTTAGCCATGTGAGATAATCTATGTTTTGAAACTTTGCTGTTTCTTGTTAAAGAGCCTGTTTCTATGACATATATATGAATTTTTTGTGTCATAGTGCTGCTGGATATTTAAATGTCTTGTGTCCGTTGGAAAATTTTCTGGGACTCTATTTTGAGATGCAATACAAACCTAAATTGAGATATCTAGAGTGAGTGAATACGTATGTTTATGTGTGTGAGTATATGTGTGAGCGGCGAAATAATACGAGAAATATACAAAGGAGTAGAGAGGCAATGAAAAGAATCCAGGACGTCTTTTGCACGAATCTGTTTTGCACACTCGTTCTGCGTATACTTACATAAGAGGTTAACATCTGGATATTGACTGTTTTGGGTAATGACGAATATAGAAGTTAGTAGTAGTAGTAGTAGTAGTAGTAGTAGTAGTAGTAGTAGTAGTAGTAGTAGTAGTAGTGGTGGTGGTGGTGGTGGTGGTGGTGGTGGTGGTGGTGGTGGTGGTGGTGGTGGTGGTGGTAATAGTAGTAGTAGTAGTAGTAGTAGTAGTAGTAGTAGTGGTGGTGGTGGTGGTGGTGGTGTTAGTAGTAGTAGTAGTAGTAGTAGTAGTAGTAATAATAATAATAATAATAATGCACCCTTTTATGGGGTTTGTATGCTGTTGTTATAACTGAGACCAAATCACACTGGCACATTTTGTTATTTACTACGGAAGATTGAAAAACTGTTATAGTATTCGAGTACGAAACAAATTTTGCATTTAACAACTGGAAGTCAACTGGTCTGGTCTACATTTCTAGAATTAGTGTAACAATGGAGATAGCCATAGACGAGTAATAAAATATTGGCTTCAAATATAGCACAAGGCCAGAAAATTTTGGGGAGGAAGAAAGTCGATTACATTCACCCCATTACTCAACTGGTATTTATTTTATTGACCCCGAAGGGTTAAAAAGTAAAGTCACCTTCGGGGGAATTTGAACGCAGAACATAAAGATGAACGAAATGCCGATAACCATTTTACCCGGCGTATTAACGATTCTATCAGTTCGCTGCGTTAAGCTGGTTAATGCGACATTAATTGTCAGATACAAGATATTTGTTTATGCTAATCAGAACAAGAATGCTACAACAATTACCACAAAACCTTTCCAACGCAGAAACTTATACGCAACCAAAACTCCCGCAACTCACACCAAAATTTGAAAACCGTGGAAGACACTACGGATGATGTAATTTTGATACACTGTTGTTATAATTTGAATACCTCTCAACATAAGTCTTCTACACCAAGATTGACCCCGGAACTACACAAGAACGTATATCTTTATTAGATTCTACATTGCTTCTGTTACTGCTTTTACTATCATTACAAACAAGGACATTTGCAAAATCGTGCTATTTTATTGAAATTCACTGGTTGTTTAGTGTTTAACTCATATCCAGTACACCTCTATACATGATGTTTCCTAATAATAGGATCAACATATTAAATGTCCCAACAAAAGTATAAACCACTACGAAACTTTCAACACATTTTTGCTCTCATTTTCTGTAAGGAGTCTAATTGCTTTCACCCCGTTAGTATAATCATCGATTTAGCTTTCTAATCTCAGTACTTAAATTGCTGACATTTGAACTCGTAACTCTTTATAAACGCGTTTAAATATTCCATCAAATAGAATTTTATGCATTCTCTATTTTAGGGATTGAATGTTGTGAACGTTTAATAGCTTTAATTGCTCTAATAGCTGTCAAGACAAACAAAACATCACCAAATCATCGTAGATTTTCCTAACTTAAGTTTTTCGTTGCTTTGCCTGAAAATAGTCTACTTCAACTATATTATAAACAATGTGTGAATAAATGTTGTTTCTCATCAAATGTTTACCTTCAATAAGCTTTTAGTATAGTTGACGCTCATATTCGAAATCTTGTAGCTGTGGTGATTCTAGATTAGGTGGCGATTCTATACAAAGCTCAGATTTCACAATGAAATGCTGTTCCCACATTTGTGACGGTGCAGTTGCAACAAATATAAACATCTTGGAATACATAATATACTATAGAATATATCTACAGATTTTTTAGCCAACACTGTGTAGTCCGACTATTGTAAACAATGTGTCTACAGCATGTTTGTTTAAGGAAGAAAGGACAAATTCCTTCTTCTATCCACAAACATGCTCTATATGTATCGTTTGCATCCGTCATAATACACGACGTTGGCTAAAAAAATCTCTCGATGTGTTTTGTAGTATATTATAGCAATAAAACGGACATGTGACAATTTATTATATTAGATTGCATCTAAAAGAATAATCCAACTGATTTCCTCATATCCACTAAATAACGAACTTTACAGACGTGCTATATTTATCCATATAACTTTACAGACGTGCTGCATTTATCCATATTCCAACAGCCTCCATTCCTTTAAAATAACTAATTTTATGTTCTTATGTCACCCATAATGTTTCTTCCCAAAATTCTATTAACTGCTATATCTCTTCCTTTCTCCGAATATCTTAAACCCTCTGGTATTATTCTCCTACCCATATTTTCCCTACAAACATACTCAATTACGGATTTTCAAAATGCGTATAACCGGTTTTGCAAGGTTTGCGTTTGATATGAGCAGCACTCCTTTCCTGAACCAGAACTTAAGAAATGCCATTCATAATAGATAATCCCTTGATTATGTTTTATATTTCAGTAGTAATCTTCACTATTTAGCCTTTTATTGAATTTTATTTGCAGTTTTGCTATTCTACAGTTTTTAGTTGATCTTTGTATAAAGTTAAATATTGTACTTGTAATTTTGTTTCTGAACAAGTATTATTTTACAGCTTCTATGCCGTCCAAAAAATGCTATTCATAAATTTGCCGTGTTAAATCTGTCATCAATATTCAGCTTTTTCCATGATTTAATAACCTTCAACTCTTCATGTGTATTTCTTTGTTCATAAAACTTGTTGAAACGCCTTTCCTTTCTTGTCTCATTATACCTAAAAAATACTTCTTGGGATTAATAAATATAGCTGCAACACAATTGTATTAATCGAGTACAGCCAGTTGTTACTCGCAAGTGAATACAGCTTCGTGTTATGTACCATGTTTTTGTTAGCTGTTTTAGGTGCCTATGCTGAAAACTGGCACTTCGTCGTTTACAACGACGAGGAGTCCAGTTGATCCGATGAAAGGAACAGCCTTCTCATGAAATTAACATGCATGTAGCTGATCAGTTCACAGACACGAAAATTCTCAACGTAGCTTTCAGGGAGATTCAGCATGACGCAGAGTGTGACAAATCTGGTCTTTTGAATTATAAGCACCACTTATTTTGCCAGCTGAGTGGACCGGAGCAACAAGAAATAAAGCGACTTTCTCAAGGACACAACGTGCCACTGGGAATCGAACTCACGACCATGTGCTCATGAGCTAAATTCCCTAACCACTTAGCTACGACTCTTTGCTATTTAGCTGTATGTAGACATAGACAACTTCTCGTTTCCCCCCTTTGTCTATCTGCATTTATGATTTCATCTTGTCCACAATTATTTTCACCAACAATCTCCCTGTTCTTTCGTTTTATGAATATCATCAAAAATTGCCGACACTTATAGCATGTTTCAAAACAAAAATATAGAAGTGACTTTAAAATTAATTATTTCATCTCGTTGTGAAAGATATACCACGGAAAGTCTCCATATATACATAATACCTTCATTATCTTTCGTTCTCCGCGTGTCTCGTGAGACAATGAATATGCATCTAAAACGTTTCTTCCACGCATGCAAGTCCTTCCTCTCTTCGACTCCGATATTGTCTTAAAACAGTTAGGACCGACAAAGCTTTGTACCTGTGACATCGGCGGTGATATCATTAGAACGTAGACATCCAGAACAGATACTGCAATTCATATAATCCTCCGCCTTGTCACTTAATTTATAGATCTTCGACGGGTAAAAAGCAAAGTTGACTTCGTCCGGATGAGAACCCAGAGTACAGTGAACCAAAATATATATATATATATATAGTAATGCATTTTATCCGACATTCTAATTACTCTACCCTTTCCCCACTATAACTATTTGCTCCAAAATGCTGCGCTTTAGCAATGGTGCCGAGTGAAGTGTGGGAAAAAAATAGTTGTTAATGTCATGACAGTCACCAAAGTATGTTTATAAATGATTAATTCTTTTAAAGTTACAAGTGTAATGGGTTAATAAAAATAAACTTTAAGCTAATATTTATGTGAATATGAATAGTTAAAATATTCCTCGTGGGAGTTGTAATATTAGACTGATCTGATTTGTAATGCTAAAATCTAATGTATTATGTAATTTTTCATTACAAAATAGTTTTCTCAATTTTTTTGTTTTAGATAGTTAAACTATTAGTAAAATGTTTTAACTCGAGCTAGTGACACTTGGTGTTGAAAAATAAAACAAATAAGTTTAAAGTTTAAGACATATGCATAAGCTTATGTAACCGAAAATGTGTTCCTTTAGAGAAAAATAGAAGTCAATTGTTTCAAATAGTTGAGCTATTAGATCAAACATTATTCTTTCTTTCTACTCTAGGTTCAAGGCCTGAAATTTGGTGGGAAAGGTAACGACTAGTGGATGACATCGGCCCCAGGGTTCAACTAGAGCTTATTTTATCGAGACAGAAAGGATGAAAGACAAAGTTGACCTCAGCTGAATTTGAACTCTGAACATAAAGCCAAAAGAAAGGTATTTTGTCTGGTGTGTTACCGATTCTGCCAGCTCACAGCCTGACTAGCTCAAACGTAATGGCTTTCCTATTTGGCTTTCAACTAGGGTTAGTATAAAATGTAGGTATTGGTAAACACTCAAAAAGAGGACTTGCCTCCATTTGGCGTTAACAGAAAGTTCATGACCCTCTTAAATTTTCAAACTAAGATTTGATGAAGTTAAATATTCTTGATATAGTCTCAGTTTTTATTAGAATAGAGCCAATTTCTGATTGCCAAGTCTCAGTGGTTCTTTATAATATAATCTGGAAAAAGACTGGGCTTCGAACTACACGTGAGCACACGCACGCACGCACACACATACACACACACACACACACACACACACACACACACACACACACACATACACACACGCATACCCGCACAAAATCGCATCCAAAAACATCCAGTATTTAAGCATAGCATATGAGCCTCTATACCGGCATGTCTCTATGTATGTACAAAGTTAACTGCACCTATACATACAACCTTACACAAGCACATATGAACCTATATTTATATACCACACATACGTAAGCGCCGAACAAATGCACAAATTGTGTGTTTCTAATAAACCCAAGCAGGCACAGCAACACTTTGCGAATACGATACGAGAGTTGCTAATGAAAAGAGAGAGCTGATGGGGACAGTAAATGGTAGAAACATCTGGGGAAAAAGTCAAATGAAGAGTAAGACGCAAGCGTACTTTTACTGTGTGTAAATATAAGAATCTACATCTTTGACATAAAAGTCAGGGCAAGATATTCTAAACTTAAATCGGACAGGATCAAATTCCTTTGTATATTTTATTTTATATTTTTATAAATTTATTTGTTTTTCTATATCTATCATCTGATGATAAGTGCTGTAATATTTATGGCAATAGTACAACAGTATGAACCGCTGCTAAAAAATATTCAGCTGATAACAGGCTGACTTCAGGAATTTTAAACTCAGCGTGATTTTAAACCACTTGAAACCGATAGTTATATGGCAATGTTTCAAGCTCAACGACAACGTCTCATAAGTGATTCAGGTTTATCCTGGAACAGAACTAGTTTCATTTTGCATGAATACATAAGGCTGTGTGTTTGCCTATGCATCTGAGTGTGTGAGCATGTGTGTACGTGTATGTGTCTGTGAATGTGTGTATCTGTGTGTGTGCGTGTCTGTGTGTGTGTATGTGTGTGTGTCGGTGCATGTATGTATGTTTGTGTATGTGTGTTTTCCTGTGTATTTGTGCCAGTTTGTGGAAGAGTGCGTGTATTTGTGCATGTATCTGTCTGTGTCTAAATGTGTATCTGTGTATATGTGTCCGTGTGTGTGTGTCTGTATGTGTGTGTGTGTATGTGTGTGTGTATATGTGTGGGTTTGTGTGTCTGTATGTTCGTGTGTGTGTCTATGTGTGTGCATGTGTGTGTGTGTGAGTGTGTGTGTGTGTGTGTACTTAACTATGTCTGTCTGTGTCTGTGCTAATGTATGTGTTTGTGCTTGTGTGTTTGCTTGTGTCTGCATACGTATATGCTTGTCTGTGACAGTGTGTGTGTGTGTGCATATGTATGTCTGACTCTGTGTGAGTGCCTATGTATGTATATGTACGTGTGCATATTAAATCCTATACTCCTACCTACATATCCATATGTGCAGAGAGAGGTATATTATATTATGCATGTAGGATAAATATGTCATTCATAAGAAATTACATATAATCAGTTTGTTCTACTCTCGGTAACAGCCGACATACAGCCTATTAAATGCACCAAACAAATATTTATGTGGGTGCAGAACCTGTTAGGTATGTATGCCTGTGTTTGTGTGAGAGTGTGTATATATATGTGTGTGTGTGTGTGTGTGTGTGTGTGTGTGTGTGTGTGTGTGTTCTTTTATTCTTTTACTTGTTTCAGTTATTTGACTGCGGCCGTGCTGGAGCACCGCCTTTAGTCGAACAAATTGACCCCGGACTTATCTTTTGTAAGTCTAGTACTTATTCTATTGGTCTGTTTGGCCGAACCACTAAGATACGGGAACGTAAACACACCAGCATCGGTTGTCAAGCGATGGTGGGGGGACAGAGACACACAAATATATACACACACACACACACACACACACACACACACACACACACACACACTCACAT
>NC_142929.1:28779312-28799312 GCF_046866305.1 Octopus bimaculoides | reverse complement strand
ACACACACACACACACACATATATATATATACACACACACTCATGCACTGAGAAACGTATACACAATCCTCATATTTCTCCTACCCTAATATTTACTGATTCTCTCGCTGTCACCTTTTGCTTCATTACTAAGTTATTCTTATCACCCTAGCTGTATACCATTACTATAAAAGCCAACCCACAACGCAGCGTTCAGCCTACCATAGGCTCAGAGCTCAGATTGATCAATGCCTTGTGAATAAAAGTGGCGGACGGAAACAGCGCAGAAGACCATCGTGTGTGTACGTGTGTGTGTGTGTGTGTGTATGTGTGTGTGTGTGTGTATGTATACAGAGTGTCCCCAAAAATGTATACACACTTTAAATAATTGTAAAGTAGGGGTTTATTAAAATACTTTCCATTTTCAAAATTTAATAGAATCTACAGACAGCATTTTATTGTTTTGTCAACGCCTGTTTTCAAACTGATGTCCGTTCTTGTCCAGGCACTGCTTACAACGCGAAGCAATGAAATCGCAAACATTACGGAAGAATTCGTTTGGTATTTGTGTGAATTCTCGTTCAATGGCTGCTCTCAAATCATCGAATGTTGCAAGTTTCGTAGCGTAGACTTTGTCTTGTAGGTATCCTCATAAAAAAAGTCTAGCACTGTGAGGTCTGGTGAATGCGGAAGGTATTCAACGAAACTCCTTCATCCAATCCACCTGCTTGGTAAGAGCTCATCAATGAAGGATCTAACACCACGGTGGTAGTGTGGGGGTGCCCTATCTTGCTGAAAATAAAACTCCTCATCTTCAAAGTCTTTTCTAATGCTTGGCACGACAGATTGTTGCAGCAAGTTCAAGTAAATGAAACCAGTCAAAGTAGTGTCAAAAAAGAATGGTTCAATTAATCCTTTTGATGGTAAACCACACCACACCCTAACTCCTAGTAAATTAACATGATGTACCACTATAACATGCGGATTTTCAGGTCCCCAGTAAGTGCAGTTGTGGCGGTTAATTGAACCATTTAATTTGAATGTGGCCTCATCACTCCACACAATCTTTGTTGGAAAGTGTGCCACTTCTACACATCGTGCCAAATACCACTCGCAATACTGCACTCTTTGGTCAAACTTATCTCTAATTCGAATGATGGTAAGTCGCGTTGGTGGATCTGTGAATGTCTTTTCACACTTCCAGTGGCATTTTAGAACGAATTTCCTTTGTTCAAAGCTTAATCTGGTTGCCATAATTAATTCCAATGAGTTTCATCTGGAAAGAAGTAAAAAACATCAATTGAGTTATCAGCTGCTAAAGTGTGTATATATTTTGGGGAGGACACCCTGTATGTATGTGTATATATATATATATATATATATATATATATATATATATATATATATATATATATATTTCGTTTTACACGATAAATTACCTGCCTCTGGATACCTTCTAACAAAGACGGTACCCACACAAGTAATCTCCAGGAATGCCTTCGGAATTAATTATCCCCTGGTTGCTTAAACACTTCTAGCCTATCGCTTGAATGTTTAAACAATCCTTACTTATACCTATATATATATATATATATATATATATATATATTACTTGTTTCAGTCATTAGATTGCAGTCATGCCAAATTACCGTCTAGGAGAATTTTTAGTCGAATGTATCGACTCCACTACTTATTTTATAAAGCCTGGAATTTATTCTATCGGTGCCTGTTGTAGAACTGCTAAGTTACGAGGGTGTAGACACACGAACACTGATTGTCAAGCGGTGGTAGAGGGACAAACACAGACACAAACACAGATATAATACATATACATGTACACGACGAGCTTCATTCAGTCTCCGTCCACCAAATCCACTTACAAGGCTTTGGTCTACCCAAATCTATAGTACTTACCCAAGGTGCCACGCAGTGGGACTGAACCCGGAACTATGTGGTTTGGAAGCAAGTTTCTTACCATATACCCATATATACTCATACACACACACACACACACACACACACACACACACACACACACACACACACACACACTTTGATACTTTGAAAGTCTTCAGCCATGTCTAACTTAATAGCACCATCTGGCGAAGTCATTCAAATCAGGAATCGGACAACATGGCCCACTCGAGTAGGGAGCTATTGTTTACAGAGACATATCCTGGTGTAGGAGGTTTATCCGGGGTTTCTTGAAGGAACTTATCCAAAGACTTCTTGAACTTTAATGGGGTCTGTTTCTGCTTTAATGTGTTTTGGTGTAATGCTAAAGAGAGAGCAGGGTCAATTGAGTTGAAATAATTGTGCCGTATTGTTGTTATGAGATGCTAGTGTGAAATATGTTGTGGGCAGATATTGTATATATATATATGTGTGTGTGTGTGTGTATGTATATATATATATATATATATATATATATATATATATATATATATATATATATATATATATAATAATAATAATACAAGTAATATGTGAGTATATGCATATATACGTACATGTATGTGCATACCTACATCTACATGTACATATAGATGCATATCTGGGTACAGGACATCACAAGGAAACGTGGACAAAATAAAAAACGAGAACATAAACAGAGCACGGAAAACAAACTTTTTTTCGGACAACGGTAGGAACACATTGGAAAACAGACAGGCCACACAGAGATCATTTCCTTCATCAGCTGCCCCTATTCTAAACTAAGCGCTTCGGGTTTTCTGACTACCAAATATTCACTTACAAGGCATTTGTAGGCTCATGGCTATAGTAGAAGACACTTGTACAAGGTGCAGCGCTGTAGGACTAAAATCGAAACCACTTGGTTGCGAATCGAACCTCTTAACCATACAGCTAAGCCTGTACCTATTTTTTATGTATTTTTGTTTTTGTTTTGTTTGTTTGTTTTTTTCTTTCTTTTTAATACAAGGGTGTGGTTTGATGAATAGATGGCAGCTACTTCTTGAAGGTCGAAAGACCACGCAAAATTCTGCTACGTAAGTAATTCTGGTTAATTCGGGTTAGGTTCTATGTATGTTTTAATACTTTGCTGGAATGAATATGAGGAGTGGTGAATGATTAACGACTTGTCACCGATAAGAAGAATCGGATTATTAGCCCAGCAATTTGACCTATGTCATTGCGATTAACGTAAAATAAGGTCGAGAATGTCAGTAACAACAGAAAGCTCTTAAAGAGAGTTCCACTTCGTGTTTATGTGTGTATTTATGTTTGTGCATGTATATATACATATGTTTGCGTGTCTCAATTCATTTATCTTCTAGCTGTTCTTATGTTTGTAAGATCTAGGTATTTCTATAGTTATTGCGTTAGTTTGTTTCGCATGTTTATACATTAAATTTGTTTCCAAATTGCTTTGAATTTGAGCTTACTGCAATTTTCTGTGTAAATATATGAATGTGGGTACATTTGTGCTTTCTTTTGAATATATATTCTTGTGGTTTTGTAAATATTATGTCTCGAAATTCGATGTTACGGATAGATAAGTTCATAATGTAGCAACGTATAAATAAGCAACGGGTATTTTGCAAAACCAAACTGTTTAAAATCTAAAGGCTTTGTTGATCTGGGAGAGGTTGTTTTTGTTGTTGATGATGATGATGCTGATGATGTTGTTATTGTTTGTGTTGTGGTTGTTGTTGTCTATTCCAAAAGAAGCAATTGCTGAACAGTGCCATAATTACTATAATAAGGCATGTTTTGAGTAAGTTTAAGCTGCTATTTCTTGCACTTTCAATCACTAAGTAGACGTTCCGTCTGGGAAGAGAGTTGATGATGTTAAATGATTAAAAGAAGTTGCATCCGAAATCATCTTTTCTGCATCAAGAACCATATGCTTTCTGTGTCCTTATATTTGAAGATTTGTTGGAAATTTGGCTGCTATTTCTAGCAGGTCAAAATATCTTGTTCAAGTGTTATTTCGGTGAACTATGTAGAAGGTGCCTTTAACACAGATACACACACACACGCACTCACACATACACGCACACACACACACACACACACACACACACACACAAAGCTTTGCGCACACCAGCTGTTAATGCACACACCCAAGTGTGTGCATCTATTCAGCTGAAGAATCTCAGATGGCGAATTGGGAGAATGTCTTACAAATCTTCACGGAGCCAGTAATAGAATGCATTTGGTGAGTCCGTGTAAGTTTCTTTCGCTCATTTTCCGTGAAACTGGGTATTTCATGGTTTTTGTGCAAATTTGTTGGTACATAACTTAATGTATCTAAGACGACAGGTACAAATGAGAATTCATAGTCAGGGTACAAGAACTGTAACTTACCCATTAATTTACCATATGTATGTATAATCTGCATTATAATCTTCGAGTATAATCCGCATTTTGTTCCCAAAATTTAAAGGTCAAAATCCCTAGTGCGTACTGTATACGAGGTTAAAAATGAAAAATATTTTCTAAGCAATGTCCGAGACTCTGTCCGGCAATGTTTATTCAGACGCATTTTGTGATGTCGGGCTTGTAACTGATAGTGATAAATATGTAAAGACAATTTACTTAATATTTATTTTTTACTGTTATTTCTTTATTTTCTGCAAACAAAGTGCACAAAAAAGCTACACGTTTGCATTATATTATATATACAATAATAATAAAGAACGTTACCGTATATACGTTTATAAACCAAGGACGTTATATAGACCTCCTTGACTCAAGTTAGAGAAGGGGTGCGTTTTATGCACAAGGTTTAAGTTTTTCAGAGGTACAGCCCCTTAAAAATCCCCTGCGTATTATACTCAAGGGCGGACTATACTCGAGAATTTACGGTATATGCATGTATGTATGTATGCATGTATGTATATATGTATGTATGTTTGTATGTATGTATGTACTCTGTCATTCTTATTGCGATTGGTAATATGTAACCCAGTACAATTGTCACATGGCCACTGTATCACGCTGAATATCCCCGAGAACTACGTTAAGGGTACACGTGTCTGTGGAGTGCTCAGCCACTTGCACGTTAATTTCACGAGCAGGCTGTTCTTTTGATCGAATCAACTGGAACCCTCGACGTCGTAAGCGAGGGAGTGCCAACACACACACAACAACATATACATAATATGTATATATGTATATATATATATATATATATAATACATATGTATATGTATATATCTATATATAATGCATATGTATATGTATATCTTTGTGTGTACATACAAGCATATATATATATGAATATTTACATATATATGCATATATATATATAACTCTGTGTGTGTGTGTGTGTGTGTGTGTGTGTGTGTGTGTGTGTGTGTGTGCGTGTGTGCACAGAGGAAGGGTTAGAAAGAGAGAGCAAGACGTAGGGTTGAATAAAGGGAAACAAATGAGTCAAATTAAAGGCATATGCGTTAGACAGGGAGGAAATGGGAGAAGAAGAAATGCAAAATGATAATAGCGAATAAAAGCAGCGTTGAAAATGCTAATACTAAACTGAACAGCAAACGAACAACGATGGTTCATGCTTCAAACAAACGGCGTCTATCCACTGTGGTGGTAGATGGACGGGGAGCAAATGAATTGGGGTTAAATATAAATATACTTTTATTTTAATGAAATATGTCTATGAAAGAATCAAAACAGGATGCTTTTTCTTGCTTATCGCTATCAATAGTACATAATATGCAAAAGAGGAAAGAAGAAGGAAAGAAAGAGGCTTGGATGTAAAGAAAGGGAAAAAAATAACAAGAAAAGGCGTGAACAGAAAAAGAGTAGCTCACTGAAATATAATTATTTGAAGCAATAGCTAAAAGACCGGAGATATGGAAAAGTAAAAGAAACCAGTTTAACCAGGATGGCGATGAAATTGAGAAAGGAAATCAGAATACTTAAATATAAAATAATTTTGTTCACTGTTATCACTCGGCTATGATTTCATTATAGAAGGGAAATACACCATAATAATTCGAGCGATCAAGAGCATGTAAGACGGTATATATGTACGATAACGATCTGTCTTTGCCTAATTGATATGAAACATCATCAAGCAAACGATGTTTAGTGACAAAATCTAGGGTCATTTACGCTTCAAAATAAATAAAAACATCTCGCCGCGTGAGACACAGTTATCCTTAAGGCAAAGATTCAAAAATATATTTATACATGCGTATATAATAGGATCTGTGACGGTTTTGCGAATGGCTTCACTGTAATTTTATATATCTAAATTTTAAATTATTACATTTGCACGAGAGAACGTCATGGATGTTTAACAAACTAGTAGCGATTATATTTGCGTTTAAACGAACATGAAAGTTTAACGATCAGATAATTTCCAGTACCATTAGTTTGACGAAAATATAAAGCTGTCTTTTCAGATTACATATAACATTATAAGAGCTGAAGCATTAATTGAATTTCAGCACAGTTGTTAACGGAAATCGAAGGCAGACGACAAATCTTAATAGAGATTAAATGGCCTAGAATTCCAATTTCGAATCGGAGAAAGGTCAACTTACTTCTCATAATTCTGATATTCTTACAATATGTACTACAGCTAGTAGGATATGCTCTAATAATATGCGCTAAATTCAGACCGATTAAAATTACTCTTATACTGGGTTACTGTCCTTGCGTTGCAGTCATTTTAGTGAAACGCACTTTCAATACCGACTGGTAAAATAAATGTACTGGTATCAATGCAGCCGACACAGCATCTACTTTATAATGTCTATCAAATACTTACACACACGCACGCACACACACATACACATACACATGCTCACACACACATACACATACACACACTTTCTTTCTCTCTCTCTCTCTCCCACACACACACACACACACACACACACTCATTCGCACTCTCTTTCTTCTATATATAGATACCTTATTTGCTGCCACGTCCAACAACACTCATTCGTGTCCAGATGACACTAGACTTTATTCCTCTCTAGTGGTGCAGAGGAATCTAGTCACCACACGCTAAATACACTGATTCCATGAACAGAGCCGTCGAAACATTATCTAATGACGATAAAATAATTTTATCTCTTTTAATAGCAACAAAAATTCAAATGCCATTCAAATCAAAAAAATATCGTCACTCTACACGCTTACACCCCCCCCCCCCACACACACACACATACATCCACACACAAATATAAACACACAGGCACTATCTTAATCACGATTAGTATGCAACGGCAACTTAAACATTTAAAATTGATGCAATTGTCAGATCTTGCTCTCGCCAAGAATTTCTCACGGAGAAAGCATCTATTTACATGGCTCTAACTACATTCCATCTCTTCAGGACAGTAAATATTTAATCCCATAAGCATTATTGTTACAAAGCATTGCTTTGAATCAAAATGAAGTCTTGTTCTTATATCTGGGTTGTTGTTGTAGCTGTGCTTACAGACATTCTCGACACATCCTCCACCAGAAAAGGGTAGGATGATTAACATACGATGTAGCCTCTGACCCAAAGAAACTCGGTCTCCCTTCTCTGTCTTTTTCTATCGCTACTATAATAAATGGCTTCTACTCAGTAAAGATGGCTCGGTTCATATCACCTTCACTCAAATATTTCTGTTGTACTCGCCTTTCCTCTTCTCATCACCGTCTTTATTTTTTTTCTCCGACGAGTCCCTCAGTAATCACTACATCCAGTCCTTCCTTTCATAAACATCGGCCTAGTAGAATCCCTTTCCTATTCATACCTTACCTGAAAGAAAGTGCCAGCTAATTGATTTTACAGTCCCAAAGGATGAGGAAGTCAATATGAGAGGTGTAGAGAAAATAGCAAAATACAAAGACCGAGCCACTGAGTTACAGAGGTTATGAAAAATGTACGTAAAATGTATCCCTGTAGTTATAGCTGCATTAGGAACCATCCTTAGAGATTTGAACTGGTGGATAGAGGAAATATGTATAAAACCTAGTTTAGTACCGCTCCAGAAAACAGTGTTATTAGGGACAGCTAGAATACTTAGGGATGTTCTTGGCATCTAAGGTTACTTGTTGTAGACCGATGTTAGCGATTCTTCTTTTCCAACAGTTACATCTGTTGTGCATATATGAAATAATAATAACAATAACAACAAGAGAACTCAGAGAGCGCAAACCTCCGCCAAGGCAACACCAACGTCCTCTCAACGATTAGCCAGAGATGATTTTTAACATGAGAATATCTGAAATAAACTCGACTGCTCTCACAAATGAAAATACTAAAAATGAACCCGACCACTCTCAAAAATTTAGTAAAAAAAAAAAACAGGAAAAATAATCCAGAATCCTTGTCCGGTACCGGATCGATCGCAAAATCTAATCAGTTGGTGCCAGTCACGAGGCAAAACAGCCCTGAAGGTTTCATCCGAATCCATTCAGCGGTTCTTGAGATATCTTTGTCCACGGACAAACATACACGACTGAAAACAATATCTCCGCCTTCGCTAAGGCGAAGGTAATAATAATAATAATAATAATAATAATAATAATAATAATAATAATAATAATAATAATAATAATAATAATAATAATAATAATACCAGATGCAGTACCAGGCAGTGGCTCTGGTGGTTTCTGATCTTAATTGATTGGAAGTGTTATCATGTACGTTGTTTTGTCTTGGTATAAAAGATGGGCTACAGCAAATATTCTGCTTAATACCACAGATTTGCTTGTCAGTTGTTTGACCTTAACCAGTTGAGCATGTCCCTTGGTGGCTGACGATATGTGCATCTCTGATCACGAGCAGAAGTAGTGGGGGAGCATCATAGCCATGTGTTGAGAGGAGTTCTTTGCGGTTTGAATAATTCATCTTTGGAAACATGGGTGTTTTGCTCAACATCCTTAAACAAACCTTATTCAGGGATCTTTTGAGCGGGATGGGCTACTCGACCTGAAAAAAATTCTAACTGGGCCCCACCTGCGAGGTCATGCGCTGTTTATCTTGATATGAGATCACCATGTCGCGCACATATGGTTGTGATGCATGTCCCTGGTGTACCCTTATCAGACGGGTAGTCATGATGGGTATATTGGGCTTCGTATATTTTACCCCAGTGTCACTTTGATGGCATGCACTGCTCTCTCACTCAATAATAATAATAATAATAATGATAATAATAATAATAATAATAATAATAATAATAATAATAATAATAATAATAATAATAATAATAATAATAATGTAGCAAGTACTAGAAGAGATGAAAATCAAGAGAGGAATCTTCCAGAGGGATAGTGTCTCCCCACTGACATTCGTGCTGGGAATGATCCTCTTGAGTGAAATACTACAGAAAACAAAGTTGGGGTTTGATCTGAGAAGAGATAAGGGAAAAGTGAATCACTTGCTACTAGTGGACGACCTGAAGCTATTCACAAAAACTGATGCAGAACTGGACAGCTTAGTCCAGTCTGTGCGGATTTTCTGCAAGGATATTAATATGGAGTTTGGACTCTTAAAATGTGCTACGATGATGATGAAACGAGGAAAGCTCGCCTGGACAGAAGGCATATGGTAGCGAAGTGGTGAAATGATGAAGGCAACCTCAAGCCAGCTATAAATACCTCGGAATACTTGAGGCAGATGAAATCAAACACGACGACATGAAGGAAAGGAACAAAAAGAGAGTACTTACAGCGAGATAGAAAAATATTGGCTTTAATGCTGAATGCCAGAAAAATAATTTCGGCATTAAATCCCCACGCAGTCACAGTGGTTCAGTATGGCGCTGGAATCCTGAAGTGGGTAGATGAGGAGCTAAAGCTAAGAAAGCTCCTAATGATGCATGGAACCCGTCATCCACGTGCAAACACTGATCGCCTATACACGAAGAGAGCAAATGGAGGAAGGGGACTGATAAGTGTGGAAACTGTGTGCGTATCGAACTCGAGAACTTAATGAGATACCAAGTCTAAAATAAGGATCCCTTGCTAGTGACAGTTAGGAACAAAGCTGGAGTACTGAGAGCAAAGAAAAAAAGGGAAAACAAAGGAAGAAGTACAAAAAGAACATGAAAAAGAATTACGTAACAAGAGACTACACAATCAAAGCCATGTAGACACAAACAGAAGTTGCTAGAAAAAATGGGTGCGATTGGCTGATGAAAGGAACACTAAAAAAAAGAGACCGAGAACATTATACTGGTAGTGCAAGACCAAGCTTTGGCCACAAACTGTAGGGTCAACCTAAAAAATGAGCAACTGTCTCCGCTGTGCTACAATGCAATAGAGTAGATGAAACCATTACCTATATCACGAACGAATGCGCTAGACTTGCCCAAAACCACTACAAGTTGTAACGACACGATCAGGTAGCAAAAGTGCTGCACTGGAAACTGTGCGAAAAATGGGAGCTAGAGAGGGAGACAGGACGTGGTATGAGCACAAACCGTAAAGGTGACGGAGTCGGAGACTAGCAAAATCCTCTGGGATTTCCCAATCCTAACAGATCAGGTGCTAGAACATAACAGACTGGACCTAGTGGCGGTGGACAAGGTGCATCACATATGTTATGTAATTGATGTTGCATGGCCCTTTGACCCACGAATAGCGAAGAAATATGAAATAACCTGGCTATGGAAAATGAAGAAATTGAAGATAGTGCCAATTATTGTTGGGTCTTTGGGAACAGTATCAGAAGGCATCCAGAAGAATATAAAGGAAATTAAAATAAAGTTCCCAGTAGAACTGTTACAATAAGCTTGCCTTCTTGGAACGGCCAGAATATTCAGAAAAGTATTAAATAGCTGAAAAGAACGAATAGCATGATACCGTAGGCTGCAGGTAGTAAACCGACTACGCATGCAAGACTCCAGAAACTCTAATAAAACCTGTAATAAAAAGATGATAACTGCAACCAGTTTAGATCTACCTCTACAGTTACTACTAATTGAATAAGGTAAAGGGGCGATGAATCGAATGATAAAAATATCAAAATGCAATTCCATATCGGGAATTTTGTATAAAAGAATGGTATTTATAAATATTTTAATGCATCGATACATGCGTTTCCACAAACCACATGATCGTACGATCATAGTTCGTATTCTTGGGATCATTGTACTGTAATCACCCCAAGAATACGAACTATGATCGTAAGAAACATGAGATTTGTGGAAACGCGAGTAGCGATGCATTAAAATATTTATGAATTCTATCCTTGGGATGATTATTATTATTATTACTATTATTTATCCTACATTATATCGGCATATCTCGGTACAACCCCACAAAATTGTTATTGCAGGTTGGTATCATTAGGTTGTAGCCGGCATAATGGAATAGAGCTTTTATATGCGTACCTAAAAACGTTTCCCGTAAACGAGATTGAAGTGTGTGTGTATGTGTGTGTGTGTGTGTGTGTGTGTGTGTGTGTGTGTGTGTGTGTGTGTGTGTGTGTGTGTGTGTGTGTGTGTGTGTGTACACGAACGTTTGTTTAAGCCGAATGAACGAGAGAGGAGTGCTCATACAAGTTGTAAAGGATGTTTTTATTGAAAGTGTAACTGAGAATTTGTCTCGTGACGCAAGATTTACGCAACAACGTTTCGGTTGAAGATCGCAGCGCGTGAAACTCGAGTCACGAGACAAACTCTCAGGTTCAGTTGCAACAAAAGAAACCACACACACACATGTATATGTGTATGTACGTACACACACACACATATATATACATACATATATATATATGTATGTATGCATGTATATATGCATTCATGAATACATACATACATACATACATACATACATACATACATACATACATACATACATATGCATAGTGTGAATCTGTGGTCGATAGCTTAGTTTCATGTCTGTAATATTCGGCAATATAGTTTGTAGTAAACAAGAGACCTGTGTTGCTGTTAATTTGATTATTGAACATAGCTATAAGCAGTTTGTCTGACATAACATTAAATTAGTGATTTGTAATGATTTTGGCTATGTCGTACACTTTTGATCAAATAAAAAAATATTGGATGACTTCGTAATAAAACCAAAGTAAACAATAATGTTATAAAGGTAGGAAATTTATTTTTAACAATTTATAATAGAAAATTATGGCTTACTCTGTATTATTAATCATTCTTGTGTATAAAGTTTTCTACTACAGACAAAATGTCTAAAGTCTTGGAGGAGAGAGCTGTTGGTTTGATCGATCCTAGTTTTATCCTGAAAGGCAAAGTCACCTCGGTAGAATTTGGGCCCAGAACATAACGACGAACAAAATTCCGCTAAGCATTTTTGTCCAACCTGCTAATGATTCTGCTGGCTTATTGCTTTGTACTTGTGTCTAATAAAATTGTAACTAGATCGGCACACAGTTTGAAAACTACGACTCCTACCGTAAAATTTCTATGCGTTTGTGTTTGATGAATTGATTCTTTATGTCTGCTATTTTGTAGGTATATTTTGTCTACTAAATAGTTATGTATTTATCATAGAATGTAATCACAACAGTCCACCGAACATTCGCGCGAACCTCTGAGTAACAGTTTGTAAAGATGATTTTTTTTATGCTTTAATAGATAGTATACGATCAGGCTATTTTCCCTCTAATCACAGCCTGTTGTCTTTAAAATGGAGTGAGATATTCTTAGATATATTTTGCGAGAATGGATACAGCTGGATTACTTCCGATCGTAAGTCTGATAATGGCTGACGTAGGGCTCAGGAGCAATAACAGCAACGTCCACAGGGAGGGAGTTGCAGATGACTGTAGTTCAGTGTGCCTGGAATCGGGTCTAGAAAAAGGTCGTAATAGGCACGATTAAAATAGGAACGGTCAGTCGGATGAATTTAGATAATGGTGGTTGTCTGTTAAATAGATTAGACGAGAACAATATATTTGTATAATCGATCAAGGAGACAGAAGAGGGAAATATCATGTCAGTGTATCCAGCTCTACTAGTGCTTGCGAGGGAATAGAATCAAGAGAGATGTCGAAAGAATAAGAGTACATCACAGATGCGTGTATGTCCAAATCTAGTAGTTAAGGAAAAGAATCAGTAGAGGAGATAAAGGGTCACATCCTGGCGGTGTATTCTGCTCTAGTAGTGGTTATAGTACGCTTGTGGTGAAGGGATATTTGTCACCCGGTTGGATGGCACCTTGAGTGAAAGCTATTGCCAGTGGGTGCAGCAACTACCCTGTACCATATGTTTAGCCAATAAGCTATCATCGGTTGCACTTAAGAATTTGGCAAAACCAGTTGTTCAGAATTAAAGTAGTGTTTATTCATGAACTGAAAGGCTAGACTTTGATACATAACCACAAATTGAGCCAAGACAGAAAATAAATTTTTAAAAAATTAAGACAGAAAGATAAAATGAAAGAGAGAGACAAACTGTATTATTAGGAAAGAAAAACATTTATTTGGGAGTAATCAGGGGTAAATGTTAAAAACTTTAGTTTGCCATTCATATCATAGCTTTGTGTAAATATTACTGATAATTCTTTAAATAAGCACTGGTTTATCTTGGGTTCATTATAGATAACTCATCTCACATAGAGATGTCAGGAATCCGTCACCTTCTGCATGACTAGTTATTTTCCTTCCTCTTTCTATAACCTTTTTTTATTTTGTATATATGTTTTTTTGTATGTATAACGCACATAAACACATCAATACATTCAACTATCTACACACACACAAACACACACATACACACACACATAGATAAAGAGAAAGATTCATATTAATAAATAGATATGTAATTTATATACATATGTGCGTACATTGTATATATATATATATACATATACATGCACGCATAAACACATGTATACATATAGATATAAATAAATACACACATTGATCTATCTATCTATCTATCTATCTATCTGTCTGTCTATCTGCCTTTCTCTCTATATATATGCATACATATATACGTGCGTATATATACACACCTATACATATATATATACACACACACATACATATATATATATATATATATATATATATATATATATATATATATAATATTATTAGGGACAAAATCCAAAATTACAGGTAAAAAACTCAATTAAAATCAATTTATAAAAAATTAAAATTAAATTGAGCCTTATAGATAAAGTATATATAAAATATATATAGTTTTAGGGAAAATAACCAATTTTCAAGAACTCATCGATGAAAATCCACTATCACATATAGAAAAATTAATAATTAAAAGCACAATAAATGAGTATAATATAAAGTAAAGTAAATATCATAAGATAAATATAATAAAAAGATTACACGTGTTTCATAACCAATTTTCAAATAGAAAAGAAATTTAAATCGATTAAAATCAATTGAAATTATCGAAAATAAGTTCTATTCAAAAATATAGCTACTCGTCAGATCGTAAGTAGAACAATAATTAGATATATATCTCAACCAACAATAAGTACCAAATGAATTAATATGAAATACTTATTATATAAAGATAGAAAAATTATTTTAAAAATATCATAATATCAAAATAATAACCATTCAATAATCATCCCTTCATCCATAATAATAACATGTATATTATATACAAAAAACATCTTACCTAAATTATCATTGTTTTAAATTATCATTGTTTTAAATACAAGTTGAACGAAGTTTAAGTTTAAAATAATAATGAAGATAAAATTAGTACATATTTAACCGGTGTAATAGTTAAAGCTATACTATTATATAAATAAAGTAGTTTATGTCTACATTTTATTTTTCGTTCATCAAAAGAATTAAGTAAATTATTATCCTTATGAAATAATATCTCTTTAAATTCATTATTACATAAATTACAAAGGTTATTACCTATATGATAGGATTTAGCTTTACAAACTATCTCCCATTTTAAAATATATTTAATATTTTTAGCTTTAAGTTCCCAAATATATTTACTGAGGCCAGTAGAATTAATTAAATTTCTATTCTTAAATGAGTGCATATGTTGAGCTACTCTTAATTTAATTTTATTAGAAGTCGAACCTATATAAATCTTATTTAAATTATAACCATAATGTTTATTTTCACTCAATAATTTCACTATACATTTATACACTACATCTTTCAAATTACATTTATTATTAAAAAACTTTAAATAGTATAGCTTTAACTATTACACCGGTTAAATATGTACTAATTTTATCTTCATTATTATTTTAAACTTAAACTTCGTTCAACTTGTATTTAAAACAATGATAATTTAAAACAATGATAATTTAGGTAAGATGTTTTTTGTATATAATATACATGTTATTATTATGGATGAAGGGATGATTATTGAATGGTTATTATTTTGATATTATGATATTTTTAAAATAATTTTTCTATCTTTATATAATAAGTATTTCATATTAATTCATTTGGTACTTATTGTTGGTTGAGATATATATCTAATTATTGTTCTACTTACGATCTGACGAGTAGCTATATTTTTGAATAGAACTTATTTTCGATAATTTCAATTGATTTTAATCGATTTAAATTTCTTTTCTATTTGAAAATTGGCTATGAAACACGTGTAATCTTTTTATTATATTTATCTTATGATATTTACTTTACTTTATATTATACTCATTTATTGTGCTTTTAATTATTAATTTTTCTATATGTGATAGTGGATTTTCATCGATGAGTTCTTGAAAATTGGTTATTTTCCCTAAAACTATATATATGTAAAGTGTAGTATATTGCCACTTAAGTGTGGCTGACCCCTAGGGGTGGATGTAACTGTTGCTTTTAGCCCCAGGAGGACATCTCCTCCAGCTGGCTTATCGACACACGACTGTGTCCTGTTTGCCAAGGTGAGAGGGATAACTCCCTTGGCAAACAGGACACAGTCGTGTGTCGATAAGCCAGCTGGAGGAGATGTCCTCCTGGGGCTAAAAGCAACAGTAACATCCACCCCTAGGGGTCAGCCACACTTAAGTGGCAATATACTACACTTTATCGTGCAGTTACTGTTAATACTTCATATAGAGAATTAACATTGCTTGTTTTCACCTTTTCAATATCAGTGAAGAATGCCACTGGAAAAGAAGATATAAGGTTTGCCAGATTTGTCTCTCTCACCAAGGTCATCAGCTGTCGAACGCCGACGAAGGGAAATAACCCTGAAATCCGGATACGTTCGTGCTGCTGGCCGAGGTGAGAGGGATAACTCCCTTGGCAAACAGGACACAGTCGTGTGTCGATAAGCCAGCTGGAGGAGATGTCCTCCTGGGGCTAAAAGCAACAGTAACATCCACCCCTAGGGGTCAGCCACACTTAAGTGGCAATATACTACACTTTATCGTGCAGTTACTGTTAATACTTCATATAGAGAATTAACATTGCTTGTTTTCACCTTTTCAATATCAGTGAAGAATGCCACTGGAAAAGAAGATATAAGGTTTGCCAGATTTGTCTCTCTCACCAAGGTCATCAGCTGTCGAACGCCGACGAAGGGAAATAACCCTGAAATCCGGATACGTTCGTGCTGCTGGCCGAGGTGAGAGGGATAACTCCCTTGGCAAACAGGACACAGTCGTGTGTCGATAAGCCAGCTGGAGGAGATGTCCTCCTGGGGCTAAAAGCAACAGTAACATCCACCCCTAGGGGTCAGCCACACTTAAGTGGCAATATACTACACTTTATCGTGCAGTTACTGTTAATACTTCATATAGAGAATTAACATTGTATATATATGTATATATATATATATATATATATATATATATATATATATATATATATATATATATATATATATATATATATATATATATATATATGTATATACGTATATGCATATATATATATATATATATATATATATATAATTATTTAAAATTCAGGATTTGACTGCTATTTTTTCAGCGTGGTGGTATCTCTTGATACCCTGTATTATAATTTTAAATAATTATTACCTTTGATGGTTTTTATTCCCATGCTGACCACTTGATAAGATCAATAATTTAAATATCGATCTTATCCTTATTTATATAAATATATATATATGCATAGGTTCATTCCTACTGCGTGGCACTTTGGGCAAGTGTCTTCTACTATAGCCTGGGGCCGACCAGAGCCTTGTAAGTGGATTTAGTAGATGGAAACTGAAAGAAGCCCGTCGTATATATGTATATATATATATATATATATATATATATATATATATATATATATATATATATATATATATGTATGTCTGTGTACATGTCTGTCTGTCTGTGTTAGTCACCCCAACATCGCTTGACAACCGATGCTGGTGTGTTTACGTCCCCGTAACATAGCGGTTCGGCAAAAGTGACCGATAGAATAAGTACTAGGCTTCCAAAGAATAAGTCCTGGGGTCGATTTGCTCGACTAAAGGCGGTGCTCCAGTATGGCCGCTGTCAAATGACTGAAACAAGTAAAAGAGTAAAGAGTAAGAGTATATATACATATACATACATACCTACATACACACATACATACAAATGCACACACACGTGTATATATATATATATATATATATATATATATATATATATATATGCATATACATACAGACAGACAGACAGTCATATGGGCTGTATTGGTATGTTACTGTGTATGTCCGTGTATGTATGCGTTTGTTCTAACCTTCCTTCGTCCAGCTGCCTCTTCTCCGAAGGAGTTCCGTATTGAGTGCTCCTTCAGCGAGAAGTTATCATCCGAGTCTATAGCCTTGAGCAGGAGTTGCTGAGAGATTCGCGTATAGAGCGCCTTAAAAGCACGAATAGCACTTTAATCCATGGGCTGGATCAGCGATGTTGTGTTCGACGGTGAGAATTCGATTTGTACGCCCAGGTCGAGCACGTCACCGCCAGCACAGTCCATTAAGAGAAGCACTTTGAATTCCAGTCCTTTTTCGGCGAGATAAACCTTGACTTCGGGAATGAAGCACTGGTGGAACCAATCGGATATCAGTGGTTTCGTTATCCATGCCGTCTAGTTGTGCATCCAATGCATTGGCAGCAGGTTCTTATTTTTTTATTATTTTTTGTTTTTGTGGGGCCCCTGGGCTTTTCGACATATATATAAACCCTGGCTTTAACATAAAGCCCGCAGCATTTCTACACATTATAATTGTGACGCGATCTTTGTACGCCTTAAATCCAGCGGTTCTGGTCTACTCCTTCATAGTGAAAGACTGTGATGGCATCAGTTTCCAAAAGAAACAGATATCATCCAAATTGAAAACTTGTTCACGCGAATATCCCTCTTTCTCGATGCTGTTCTCGTTCACGTACTCCTAAGCGGCGGATTTGTCAGCAAAGGCGGATTTGTCAGCAAAGGCGGATTTGTCAGCAAAGGCGGATTTGTCAGCAAAGGCGGATTTGTCAGCAAAGGCGGCTTCTCTATGCAGGGACACACTCTTAAAGTTGAACCTCCTTCAAAGTTTATCAAACCAGCCCTTACTGGCAATGCATTCGCTTGGTTTGGTTGGAAATGCTGTAGATGGTCTTGGTTCAGGGTCGTCTGGGTCGTCGTCACTGCCATCCGTAAACTTGCCGTACAACTGCCTGGCCTTCCTTCTCACAGATGGTGTTGGTATCCAGTGCAATGTTCTTCTTCTACAGCCACAGATGCAAAGGGCTAATACAGAATCCATCCTTAGAATGGCTTTATTGCGGGAAGTTACCACCCTTTTCGCTGTCTTGTTAAAAGTCACTTTTACCCTCGCCCTTATATTTTTTCGTCATTTTTGATGTAGCAAACCGTAAATTCATTGATGCCGTAATGGCAGCCTACATCCACATACCTTCTCCCTTCCTTAAGCATTACGAGGAGTCTCACCTTCTCTGCTGCAGTAAGCATCGTCCTCTGGCGCTTGGGTTCACTGCCAGAAGCTTTAGAAGGTGTATTACGTTTGGACAACATCGTAGGGCTTGAGATAAATTCATAATTTTACACAAAAAGGCAAAACAACACCACACACTCACCTCCCGAGTTTCGTTTTCCATACAGTATGTGTGATTCTTTGTTTACTCCTCTATGGTACACTACGTACTTTCTTTTAATATATTTTAATTAATGTGTTGTACAGTGCAGTACTGTACCATATTTTTATTTATTAATTTATTAATTTTTAGACGTGAAAATGCTCATTTTTTAGCAGAGAAATAATTAAAATCTAAAAAATATATAAATATCTATCGTCCGCAGAAACCTGCGATATACTGAGGAGTCCCCGATAAGTGAACCACAATATGGCGAGTGATTACTGTATACATACATAATATATATATATGTATATATATGTATATATATATATATATATATATATATATATATATATATATATATATATATATATATATATATATATATATATATATATATATATATATATATATATATATATATGTATGTATGTATGTATATATGTGTGTGTATATATATATATATATATATATATATATATATATATATATATATATATACATATACTCATTTATTCGTTGCAGCCATGTGGCCGTGGTCATGCTGGAGCACCACCATGGTCTTTGTGACTTCCTCAGTCTGGGTATTTTAGATCACTACTCTTGTATGTGCCTTTGTCCCACATATATATGCGCATATGTATATGTGTATATATATATATATATATATATCTGTATGTATATATATATACATGTACATATATTTAGTTGCAGCTTGTTTACCATTTTGTCCTTGTTCTTTTGCCACGTCGTGTACCCAGTTATGTATCTATATGTACATGTAGATGAACGTATATACATACATGTACATATATATGCATATACTCATATATTGTATATATATATATATATATATATATATATATACATGCATATAAATATATACATAATATGCACATATATAATGCGCATACTTATACATATATATATATATGCATGTATAGGTAATATGTTTGCGCTTGCATGCACGTATGCAAATGTATATGCATATATGCATTTATATATGGTCATATGTGTGCGCGTGTGAGTGTGTGTGTGTGTGTGTGTGTGTGTGTGTGTGTGTGTGTGTGTGTGTG
>NC_142929.1:28756812-28774312 GCF_046866305.1 Octopus bimaculoides | reverse complement strand
TGAGCTCAATGTGACGTATTCAATGAAAGATTTTAAAAAGCGAAGTTAAGTCATTTAATGAGTTACATTTACAGCAGTGACCTTGTTGAAGCTATGCCAGAACTCTTCAATCTGTGCAAGTTGATTTTGACAATTCCGTCTACCACTACTTCCGTAGAGCGATCCTTTTCTGCATTAAGTAGAATCAAAACATACCAAAGAAATGCGACAGGAGAAAGAAGACTGTCTGGGTTAGCACTAATGTCAATTGAAAAAGATTTATTACAACAATTGATGAAAAGAGAAGATTTCTATGAAAATGTGATAGATATATTTGCCCAGGAAGATCGAAGAATTGAATTAATTTATAAATGAGGTAAATAACATTTTAGAACCTTAAAAAAAAATTAATATGTTAAAGGGCATATATTACAGGTTTTGGTTAGTGTTTGTTATAATGTAAGGTACGACCATCTTACATCAGTATTATTTGGCAGGAGAAATGGTTCGACTTCTTCGTCACGCCTAACCTACATAGGTTTTCCTTTCTGTGCTGCTGGGTGTAGTCTATTTACGGCCGTAAATGTCTTGTTTCAATCTCAGAGATGTTGACTTCTGCCACAACAGTTTTAAGGGGCTTTTTATAATGTTGAATTTTCACTGTCTTTCATTGTGTGTGTATTCATGTATATGAGTGTATTTTCAATGTGTGTGCGTGAGACGTAGTTTTTTAACATACGGAGTTCAGTAAGTCTCAGAACAGTCTGCTTGAGTATCGACAATTTTCCCAGAATTGACAAGTAGCATGATAAAACACCTGACTTGTCTTCCAGGGCGTAACGATCTTAAATCATGGCCATATAATGTAACTAAATGTGTTCTCTTAATTAAATCATTTCAATTTGATTCAGCTGAACCAATAGGTATAGGGGCTAATACAGAATCGCACCCCTTTGAAAAACGAATTTTGTGAAAAAAAATTTTCTGATTCCTACCTTTAACAAAGATTCCGAATATTCAAAAATATTAACAGAATCCAATTTCATCTTTATTACATTTCACTTATGATTTTTAGACTTTTTAAGGGAGAGTGAGGATTGGAAAGTACTGACGTTTCGAAGAGAGAGAAAAATACAAACAATACACTTATTTCAGGCTCATCTTTACAGAGCCATTTTTTATTCCCTGCTTATTCTAGGTCATACGGGGGTGATTGCATATTCAGAATCTCCCATATGTAAATTGTAGGAATACGAAAATTTATTTACTGAAAAATTGCCGGGGGGGGGGTGGAATTCATTGCATGCTCAACCCCGGAAGTCACCGCACGCCACTGATATATATATATATATATATATATATATATATATATATATATTTATATATACATATCCCTTTGGTGCAGAACAAATCTGTAGTACACGAGCAGTTGCTGGCTATGTGTGCCACGAAAATTCGGTCGGACATTTTCAGACAGCTGAATTAGTTAACTGTTTTTGCTTTACTCACCTCACTGATAACTTCGTAATTTTAACTTCGTAATTTTTATTTAAAACATCTAGCTTCTCCTCCGCATTTATATCAGGTGACATTTCGTATCTACGTTAAAGAACTATTACTTAGTTGTGTACGCACAATACATTCTTCTATCTCTCAGAAATCTTTCCCGCTATTTATTCATTTATTTATTCATTTATTTATTTATTCCTTTATTACATCCAAATATGTCTATGATATAAACTTAGGTTATTTTCATGCCTCAAAGGCATGTTTCTAATTGCATATAGAGTGAGAAGTGAAGAACACCTAATCAAATTTTCATACAAGTACATAGCGCAAGCTAAAACCGTTATAGAAAAAATCTGCTTATCAGTTCTGAGCATGTTTCAAAGAATATTGTTTGTTTATTTAAAAGAGATCTTTGTTGTGATCCGTGCTTCATATGAAAGTAAAAACGAAAAAAAACAAGAAATGTTATTCATATCAGCAACAAGTAAAAGCGCTAGGCAACTTAGATCAAAATATATCCAAGAGCAAAAGATACGTTGTTCTACTTTTAAAAATCATACACAACACAAAACACAGATACATTCATATATTCATCAATTCATATATACATGAATACATGCACATATACACGTATACAGCCATATATACATGAACATATACATACATCCATATATGTATGGATACATACATACACGTATACATATGTATATATATGTATCTATATATGTGGATAAATACGTATATAAGTAAATATGCACACACGCATATTTATACACAAAGATATATATACATTTATTTTTGTATGTATAAATGTGTCTGTGTGTATGTTATATATGTATGTATGCATGTATGAATGAATAAATGGATGAATCAATGAATCAATCAATGTATGCATATATGCATGTATGTATGTGCGAAAGAATGCATGTATGTATGTATGTATGTATGTATGTGTGTGTATGCATGCTTTGAATGGATGCATGCTTTGTATGCATGCATGAATGTATGTATGTATGTATGCATGCAGTAGGTAGGTAGGTAGGTAGGTAAGTAGGTAGGTAGGTAGGTAGGTAGGTAGGTAGGTAGATAGGTAGGTAGGTAGGTAGGAGAGCTCTTATTTCAAAAAAGGTATATTCAAAACACGACTTCTTTTTCTAAGATTTTCTATCATTATTTACATTTGACGGATATTTGTCCTCATTTTGTTTGTTATTAAGACAACGTTTCGGCTGATTTACCCTCCAGCGTTCATCAGGTGTCTTGGGGAAATTTCGAACCTGGGTTCTCATTCTTAAAGTATTTTTCGATGTTGTTGTTATTATTATTATCATTATTATTATTATTATTATTATTATTATTATTGTTATTATTATTATTATTATTATTATTATTATTATTATTATTATTATTATTATTATTATTATTATTATTATTATTATTCAGGTCATTGCCTGGAACTGAACTCGGAATCTTGGGGTTAAGAGCGCGGGCTTTTAGATAGATAGATAGATAGATAGATAGATAGATAGATAGATAGATAGATAGATAGACCCAACACTCACCACAGGGAAGATTGTGACGTTTCTAAAAACGTGTTACGTTTGTGGTTAGGCGTGTGTTGGAGAAACACAGCAGGAGCATAATATACACCGTGTAGCGTATTATATATAATTCATAGACACATGTATACATCCCTCTCTATACATCCGATATGCGAGTGAGTATATATATATATATATATATATATATATATATATATATATATATATATATATATATAAATGCTCACTATGCAGCATTTATGCATGTATACACGTTTATATAGATATATATATATATATGTGTGTGTGTGTGTGCGTATATGTGGGTGTATGTGTGTGTATATGTGTGTGTGCTCACTATGCACCATATATGTATATATATATACATATATATGTATCTATCTACCTATGTAATATGTGTGTACGTATATATATATATATATATATATATATATATATATATATATATATACACACACGTATTTTTATTCATACGTGTATAATTACATAATGGGTATATACTGAGTTCTTGCTGTCGCTCTAATATGCACTAAAACACAATCCTTTCTCGTTGACAGCTACTTTAAATTGTTCAGACATAAGTGTGAGAGTCTTCTTACTCATTAAATCATAAACACGTCATTGAATTCTCTTCTCTGGAGATGGTTTTGAATACAACATCCACTTTAAACTGCATTGCTCAAATGATTTGCATCTGATCTTAATGTTGCTGTATTTTTTTACGTTAAACACTTCTTTGGAGATATTTATATACTAATTACATTGATAATCTCTGCTATTTGTAGTTTTACCTCAGTATATTACATATCTTAGATCTTATCTTATGTACAGTTAGTGTACAGAACCCGAACCCTCTTCAGCGGTATTTCCTCATAGCCATATTGTTAATAATATTCATAAGTAGAATTATTGACTGTTCACGGTGGCAAATTTCACCACCGAATGACAGAGATGTAACAAGAGTATTGTAGTATGGTTCATATTGTCAGTGGGTGGGTCTGTTCGTGGTAGCCAAGAACGTATTATCAGAAGTAGGAGGAAATCAGTGTAGAAGATCAAAAACTAACGATAGTACAAAGTATCCAGTCCTGAAAAGAAGCCTGGTGTACTGATCAAGGGAAAATTATCTTTTCTCTTGCGTACTGTAACTGCCCAACTGCCAGCCCCAAATAACATTAAAATATAGGGTAAAGAGAAGTACCCATCTTGCAAATAGTGTGGCACAGTTCTTTGTACTCTGAACTCCATTTTGACTGAATACTTTATGGCAGTGGGAAAAGATCGATACAAATGGAAGCATGACAAAGTCCGTACCTAAATTGTCTTTAGGAAAGGTAATAAAGTTCCTAAAGCAAAACCAATTGTAGGAGGCCTGTTTGCTATTTTGCATCAAGCCTCAGACCTGGAAGGTGTAAGTAGAAAGGAAGAACAGGTGCAAGTAGAACTGATGGATAGTTCCAGAAGAGGTGGCAATTACATCCTCCGACTGGATATGTTCCTGCTGTCCAAAGCCGCAAAAAAACAATCATCAAGGCTGAACACATAGTGCCATGGGAGGACATATTTAAAATTGCTCACCAATTGAAGAACACCAAATACCAGGTCTTGGTTGAGGAGGGTTTTGTTAAAGGATAGGACACGGCCTCATCTTGTATTGAATTCGGTTGCTGTGGATTTCCAGCGACGTCGGTTCTCTATTTACTACAGAAGATTGGGGTGGAACCCAAACACCTGACAGACATTACCAAGGAGGTAGCCATATAGCTGAAATCCATTCAAGGTAGTTGAGGTTGGCTAGACGTCGCCAATGGAATCATTCTGCAGGCCAAGGCCAATTAAGTTCTCGTTGCCACCCTCAGGTGAGGTGTACAGGCGAAGGGGCGAAGCACTTGTGATCCCCTGATACCTGCACGTGATAAATAAGGTTTTAAATATTGGCATGACTTTAATCACCACCAAAAGAAGAGCTTGTAACATCTTTAAGTGGCTCCTGTAAAGCATCCCTGATATTTATTTAACCTATAAATGTATATAAATACACACATACACATGCATATATGTGTGTGTGTATGTATGTACATGTATTGTATGTTGGTGCGCGCCTCTGTGTGTGTGTGTGTGTGTGTGTGTGTGTGTGTGTGTGTGTGGTAGTTTTCCCCGTTGGTTTTAAAGATGTGATGTTTCCGATCTGTATTCGGTTTTTATTTTTCAATTTCTTTGTTTCTAAAGTCTAAAATCCACTACAGGGAAATTCTACTCTTTGATCCAATTTTAAACATTGTTAGAGGAAGATTTCGCCTACTAAATGCATCGATCTGGTGATCAAAGTTTTCATCGTATAAGTGCGTGTGGGGGGAGGAGTGCGTGTGTGTGCGTGTGTGCGTGCGTGCGAACCTACCATAGTTCAATTATATACAATACAGTTTATCCTTCTCTACGTCCCGTCCAGGGGGGTAAGTATTTTTATGCCATGGTAAACGGAAAAACCGGTCCTTATGAATCCGTAGCGCTCTAGAAAGATGCTTTATCCTTTTTTTTATCTGATTATCCTTCTATAAACTAAGTACATGCACCAATAGAATTTGAACTCACCACTGAATTGCATGTCAACTTTACGCAATATTTTGCATTGTTTAGTGCAAACTTCGATCGGACTACAGACATAATCAATTGCTTATAACAGGATTCGACGTGAAAAACATTTCATAATCACCATCATTATTTAGTTACTTTTGAATTTTTCTACCAATAAATAAGAATTTTCAAAACATAAAGATGCAAATAAATGATTATATAATTATGACTAGAAATCGTTACATAACTTCCGAGTTGGTCCTCTATAAAATACTATAGTTCTTTAGGGACTACGTGTTTTCATTAAATTTTTCCAGATGATGGCGCACTTATTTTTAAAAATATCGATGTTTTCTACGTCTTTTAGTATTATATACATATATATGTATATAATATATATATATATTTAGATAGATAGATAGATAGGTAGATATACAAACATACATATATACACATAATAATACATGCATACACACAAATATATAAACATACACACATACATACACACGCACGCCAGACCCACACACACCCATACATACATATACATATGTAATCACAAACTGAATGCCTATTTTACTGTCGTCATTTTTTTATATTTTTCCGAAACGTTCCTGTCGCGTGGGTAGAATGATAATAAAAAAATAAAGTGAGACATCAGAAAATTGTTACCACCTGAAGTACTTCTAATAAAAGCTTCCATGCCATGAACATAAACAAATCTCTGTCTTTGTGACTATTTCGTTTGTTTAATATAGGTCACTCTAAAGTATGCTATTTAAGTCGGTCGAATGTGTTTGAGATTAGCCACCTGTTGAGGGAAGCGTTCTTAGTCTGGAAAGCTTTAAATTATACATTTGATGAATATATATTCTTACTCGATAAGAATAGCTAAAATATAAGGAGTTTCACTGGTATGTCTTCATATTTCTTTACGGAAAGAAAGCAGAGAATCTAAAATAACGGAAGGCGCAGGCGTGAATGTGTGGTAAGAAGTCTGATTTCCAACCTAATGGTTCTGGATTCAGTCCCACTGCGTGGCACCTTGGGCAACTGTTTTCTAGTATATAACAATGGCCCGACCAAAGCCTTATGAGTGAATTTGATTGACAGAAACTGAGAAGCCTGCGCGCGCGCGCACTCACACACACACACATACATGCATACACACACATACTTGTATATACATGTGCGCGTGTGTGTGTGTAAAGCGAAAAGTCAGGAAGTGTGAGAGGGGAAGATAGATCTATTTCCTTACATGTCTTCCATAGGGTTACGGCCGTTTCGTAAACTTCATATAGTATGATTTTTAATATACTAGTAATTAAACGTACGTTTGCATTATATTTATACTCACCATTATACAATAAAATTGTATACTCACAAATTACCTCTCATATGCATGCGTACGTGTGTATGTATAGGTGTTTGTGCGTGTGTATGTCTCCCACTACAACCGGTGTTGATTTCTGTGTGTGGCCGTAACTTAGTAATTCGGGAAAAGGCAACGATGGGATAAGTACCAGACATAAAAAGTTACTGACGCCGATTTGTTCGACTAAACCCATCAAGGCAGTGCTTTAACATTGCTACGGTCCAATGACTGAAACAAGAAGATATATATTTGTGTGTGTGTGTGTGCGTGTTTTTGTGGGTGGGTGTGTGTATACATACATACATACATACATACATACATACATACATACATACATATATGCATATACGTGTGTGTGTGTGTAATACGTATGCTTGATTGGAAATTAGAGGTCTTTTATATGTGCGCATTTAATTGTAAAGTCAGCTAGCGTCTATGATATATATCGATATGCGTAATGCAGGTTTACTTGGTGACTGGAATCCAGTATCACCCGGTAAAAATACCAAGTTGAGGAACGGAAATACATTATTATATTTTTTTTACTTTCTGTTGTATTGATATTGCTGTACGTAATTTGTGTGCAGTAACAAATAATACTATTTTCCTTTGTTGCGCAAATATGTAAGTTTTGTAAGAGTTTATTTTTTTTAATTTGTCTACACATTCCGTAATCAGTGTCAAGTTTTGTTTTTATTATATTATTTCTAATTTCCCCATCCGGATTATTATATTATTTCTAATTTCTCCATTCGACGGTTCTCGAGCGGCTGGTTTTGGTTTCGTTTTCCGTGGTGGGATTAACTCAATAAACAACCGTTCAGTTTCATGCGCTCAGTCCGTCTAGATCTTTGCCTCGCGTTGTCTGTGTGTACTGGCCCTTGGAAGCTAGAATCATTGCGGAGCATACCTCGCGAACTAGAAAATGGGAGATTAGTATCGGTATACACGTACATTGAGGGGATCGGTACTGCTCTAAGGCTTACGGACAATTTTCATAAATCTCGGTTGGCTGTGCTGCCGGTTCGAGATGGAAAAGTGAGTCTGACAAACAGCGACTATACATGCTCGCTGTCAAGGGAACGTTGGAAATATAACAACCCCATGCAGCCGTTATTTGTCTAGCAACACTAACGAAAGAGGCTGTGTGGTAGGCCAGGTTGAAAAAGATAAGGCAGATATCTACTTCTATTGTCAATCTCTCAAGTTTGAATAGGAAATTGAGGATGTGGAGGGAAATACTGCCTTCCAGTAAATTTATTGAAAAATAAATGACATGTTATGAGGATGCGTCTCTTGACTGAGGGAGAAGGATATGGAGCGGGTAATTTCCTTAGTGGTCAAGGTGACCGTGGTATTGAGGGGTTTCCACCAGTAGGACTCGGAAGCCTCCTCCCACTACATTTGGGGAGTTATTACTTGTTATGCTTTTTACTTCGTTGTGTCTGTTATTTTACGCTTCCATGTAACTCCATATTTTATTGTATTGTATCGTCCTGTACCGTACTAGATTTTTGTGTAAACTCTTAGTGATTAATAAAGAGAACATTATCTATTGTTATCAAAGCGGTGAGCTGGCAGAATTGATACCACACCGAACAAACTTCTTTACGTTCTGAGTTCAAATTTCGCAGAGGTCGACTTTATCTTTCATTCTTTGGTGGTTGATGAATTAAGTACCAGTTAAGCACTAGGGTTGATGTCATTGCCTAGCCCCTCACCACCACCAAATTTCAGGCCTTGTGCCAACAGTAGAAAGAATTGTTGTTGTTTTTGTTGTTGTTTTACATGATTTGAGATACACCTTAAGAGTTCTGTTCCTTAGAACTAGAATCGGTTTGATCTTGAAGAATATATAGTTTTAAGTGCTCACAGCAAAAATGATTTCGTGGTTAACAGAAATGTTAAGGACTAACAGAAATACTCGACAGGAAATATGCATAGAAGTGTTCAGAGTAAATATATCTTCTTATGGTTTGGATTTACTGTTGCTCGTATCTCCGATGTATTCATTTTGCGTCAAAGTGATGCTCTCAAACAAATGGATAACTTGAACTATGCAGTTAACGATTAAAAACCTACTTTAAGCAAGTTAGTGTTTAATATTTCCAATTGAGTTTATTATCTTTAAAGGGTAACACAAGGAATTTCATAATGATGGGTCACACTTTAAACGCAAGTAACTAAGACTGGAACATGCATATTCCTTAAAGAAAGTGTATAATACATAACCAAGGTACAAATTTCCTACATCATGCGACAACCTGTATATTTTGCCCATTTGGAAAAGTATTACTTGTGGCTTTTTTATTTCTGTGTTTCTTTAATTTTGTCCGGTACAGTAGTAATTTCGCCAGCTCACCGCTTTGATTATTATAGAAAATGTTCTATTTATTAACCACTAAAGGTCTACAAAAAGTTAAGATAATCGTTTCTACAAAAGGCACAAGGCCTGGAATTTATGGGAAAGGGACTAGTCGATTACATCGAACCCAGTGTTTCACTGGTTCTTAATTTACCAGCCCTGAAAGGATGAAAGACAAAGTCGACCCTGGCGGAATTTAAACTCAGAACGTGGCGACGAGCGAAATACTGCTAAGCATTTAGTCCAGCGTGCTAACGATTCTACTAGCTCGAAGAGTTAACATAATGCTACTTTTTTTATTCCTTCTCCCTTGTTTACATCTACAATTGTTTGAAGTGTCAAATAATTCGTATCAGTGATTCAGATAGAGCAAATGACCTTGCATCAGTATCTTTTCTTGGTTTACTGATTTTTGTATCACGTGTTTTACAAACAAGAAAGGCATTAAGAGAATTAAAATGTACATATATCTCAAAAGAAGTCGTTATTTCGACAGTGAATGTATATTAACTTAAAACTATATATTATTTGAATCTGAATTTAAAATTAGTGTATGATATTTTATCTTGAAATCTCTCAATTTGAGTCCATCTAAACATTGAAAATAAAATAGCTTGAAACACATTGAATATACCAAAAACAGTATTATCCCGTTGTCTGATTATGCCCAAGTGTTATCTACAATCGCAGGATAGCAACAACTTGACAAAACCGCAAACACAATACAAAAACAGAGTTTACACGCACACAAGTTATACATGCGCACATACATACATACATACATACATACATACATATATACATACATAAAAATTAAGAGTACATGTGTGTGTGTGTGAATGTGTGTGTGATTATTTAATTTTATTTCAAGATTTCTTGCCAATAGAGAATGAGCTGGTTTCTAACCTAGATCCAAAATTCCTTCATTGGAATTTCAACAACATCAACAAAGTATTTTTTGTATTTACTTGTGTTTATGTGCAGTATCTGGAGTAACTGCATGTGCAGATTTCTATGGTTTGTTTTATGTATGTATTCCCATGTCATATACTTCCATGTCTAGACATGCACATATACACTTAAATGATAAACTTCTGGAAAGTTTTACAGATTTTTACAGTTCTAACGATGGCTTGGATTTGTAGTCTTCGAATCAGCTTTCTGCTTTCTGGTTTTGAGAAGCCTAATTTCTCACGATTGGTACTTAGGCAGTTTCTTACATATCTCAGTGATCCGATAATTCAGGTATAATCCTGAACTTAAATTTCTCAATAGTTCAGCGTAGGTGTTTTCTTTTACGCTGAGCTTTAAACGGGCAGCTGATTTCCACTATTACATACAGTTTTCTGCTCAGTCCAAAATTATCATGTCTGGTTTATTATGTTTGCATTTTATTGAGGTTTTCACTGGGACATTCCACCAGTACTCCTTCTCATTATGAGCGGCTACGGTTTCTACAATACTGTGGGTTCTTATTTCTTTGGCCTCAGGATTATACATTAATGTATGTAAAATCGAAAATTGAAATAAAAAAGCAACAACAGTCAAAAGAATGTACAGATGGAATGTATTAGGTTGACGCTCAGTGTGAAATGAAAAAAGTATGGGTGTATAACGTCTCAAGGATGGCTCTTCGTCAGAAAGTGGAATCGTCCGAGAGAAGGAAAAAATAGTCCAAGAAAAGTACGTGTGTGGTTACACTGAAGTGAAGTGTGTATGTATGTATGTATGCATGTATGTATGTATGTATGTATGTATGTACGTATGTCTGTTTGTCTGTATGTACGTATGTCTGTCTGTCAATTAGGTAGAAGCATCTGAGCAACTGATAGAATACTTGGCGGTATTCGTGCTGACTCTACTTCGAGTTGAAATCTTGCTGAGGTCTACTTTGTCTTTCATTTTTCAAGATTTTTTGCCAAGACCTGGAATTTATGGGAAATTCCTCTAAATTCCAGGCCTTAGCGTAAATCTCTTTTCCCATAAATTCCAGGATTTCTTGCCAATAAAGAGCCGGTTTCTAACCTAGATCCAAGTCTCCTTCATCGAAATTTCAACATCAACAACAGGGTATTTTTGTATGTATGTATGTATGTATGCATGCATGTATGTATGTATGTATGTATGTATGTATGTATGTATGTATGTATGTATGTATGTATGTGCAGGTTTGTAAGTATGTATATGTTCAAATATGTATGTTTTGCTTTATGTACGTATTCTCATGCATACAGTTGCATATCCACACATGCACTTTATATTTAAATGATAAACTTCTGGAAAGTTTTACAGATTTTTACAGTTCTAGTGACGGATTGGATTCGAGTTAGCCTTCTCCTTTCTCGTTTTGAGAAGCCTAATTTCTCAGGATTGGTATTTAGACATATCCCAGACCTCAATAATCACAGGTGGAAACCTGAACTTGTAATCTGGATAGAGAGAGTAACTGCAGATTTCTCAATAGTTCAGCTTAGATATTCTTTTTTCCCTGGTCTTCAGCTTTATGTTAACATCCGCTGGGCATCTAATTTCCACAGCTCTACATGTATGTATGTATGTATGTATGTATGTATGTATGTATGTACAATGACATGGAGGAAGTAAATAGACACCTTTAATTTTCAAATTTTTTTATCTAAGCGTCTCAATGTTTTCAGTGGTGTAGAATTTACAATGTAATTATTTTTTTGCATTCCAGATGGCATTATATTAAACATTTGCGAAGAGTAACCCTGCTACGCACAAAAAAATCAGCAGAACTGTCAGATTTTCAAAGAGGTCGCATTGTTGGGCAATCTGAGGTTGGTCTTAACCAGCGAAAAATTGCCGAAAATCTTCAAATTCCTCTTGCTACTGTTAATAGAATTACAGTGCAATTCAAAAGCCAAGGAAAAGAATCAGCAGATTCTTGTCCCGGCCGACCTGGTCCCTCGGAAAGGAAGCTTCGCTGTTTGAAGAGAATTTTGGAAAACGAACCCCGTTCGAAAACTTCTGACATTGCAAAACGGCTAGAAGTTAGTCCAAGAACGTGTGGTACATATTTGCATAAGCTTGAGTATTATGGACGAGCAGCTAGAAGAAAACCTCTCCTTCAGCCAATTAATATCATGAAAAGAAAGAAATGGGCTAAGGAGATGTCAGAAAAATCCAATTCATTTTGGGATAGAGTGATTTTCTGAGATGAATCCAGATTTGCATTATTTTCAGACAGCGGATGTGTTCGAATCTGGAGGATTCCCAATCAAGAATTTGATTTGAAACGACTTCAACCAACTGTGAAATATGGCGGCATCTCTGTAATGATATGGGGAGCTGTCAGCAGCAATGGTCGTTCTGAACTGATGGAATGTGTTGGAACCATAAACTCTGAAAAATACATCGAAATACTTAAGCAAGGACTACTTCCGATGTATTCACACGACAACATAACGAAAAAGGAGTTTTTATTCATGGAAGATGGGGCTTCATGCCACACAGCGAAAAGGAATCAACAATGGCTGACTGAAAATGGGATCAAAAGCTTCCTTGGCCGAGCCAATCTCCTGACATGAACCCAATTGAAAATCTTTGGAGCATACTAGATAGAGTTATACGAAAAGCTCGACAGAAACCCAAATGTAAAGATGAATTGTTTCGATTGTTGCGTGAAAAGTGAGCAGAAATTCCATGAAAGACAATCACAAAGCTCACCAGTACAATGCCAAAAAAGAGTTTCTGAATTAAAAACTGCAAAGGGAATGTCAACAAAATACTAAAGTATGTAGTCCTACCTATCGATTACATTTAAATTGTTCGCTTTCCGTATTAAATAAAAGATTTTGAAAATTAAAGGTGTCTATTTACTTCTTGCATGTCTGTGTATGTATGCATGTATAACGATGTGGTACAGAAAACTTCCTGAATTTAAGGGTATCGCGAAAGGCCTGACTGGCGGACCAACCTTTCGAGTTCCTTTATAAAGCTTAGAAAAACTGAAGGATCGCTGCAATAAATATGAGAGGGGAATATGTTGAATAAAATCATATTTAATTGATCCTCCTGTATTTTCTTTTACTCGCAACCAGGAACTTTACCACAACCCCTCGTATGTATGTACGCACGTGTCTTGAGGAGAGCCGACATCCTGAACATTAAGGCAATGGTGCACCGGTTACGTTGAACATTAAGGCAATGGTGCACCGAAAGAAATTGTACTGGCCCTGTTAACCAGTTTTCGATCGCTGAGTTGCAACAGAACTGTTAAAATGTATTTCCTGCGCAACCATCTTAACTACTTTCCTGAACATCATAGTGCAATAAGTGATGAGCAAGGAGAAAGATTCCGCCAAGACAGCAGGACTATGAAAGCTAAGTATCACGGCAGGTGGGGCGCAAGCATGAGTACTGCTGGAATCTGTAAAGGGATTATCGTGATGCAAATTATTCACGCCAGGTAACAAGAGAAAGTTCGTTCCTTTAGTGGTTGAAACTCCAGTTTGACAGAGATGTCTATCATAAAATTTATAATTATTTGTTAAGCAATAAAAAGTACTATTTGGTTTGTGTTAGTTTCTTATTTCAGTATTGCATTTAATGGCAAAATTGACATTTTTGGTAAAAAAAAAAAGAAATGAATTCCTGTTTGACACAAATATCCTAAGAAGATTTCTTAGGGTATTTCTAAACCTAAGCACATCGAATTAGGTAGGACTAATTGTAAAATGCAAGGCAACAAAGACTTTTTTTGCGAAAATGTTACCCAGTGCTGTCTATGTCTATATAAAAGTATGTTTGAGATATGTCTATATGTGTCATAACATCACACCAGTATGAATTAAGTCAATAAAGTGTTTACAGTTATATATACTAAATTCTCATTCCTCTGTTCTAAATATTTTTTCTTTTTTTTTTTTTTTGTAGTTCTTAAACATGGCTAACTTTAATCATAGCAATTAACTAAAACAAAACCACATGAATATTATATGTTTCCCTAAATATTATTGTCTCTGTTTTCTGTTGATTTTCAATTATGAAATTATAACATATAGGCTTCTTCTGTCTTCCATAGACAATGACAGACACGCAGTTGCAACATAGAAGTGTCTTGTTTTGTTTTGTTTTTTTATCAGTATACTTTTTTGTTTCTTAACGTTTAATTCTTTACTTGGTTAAATTATTATAATAATGTTAACAGCTGAGCTATAAATATAGCTTAGAGTCTAATATCAGATTTTATACCAAGAACACAATGAAAGGATTATAGTACGATACTTCTCCAGAGTCGAAAAACCCACTAGTAAAACGGTTCACCACTTAACACAAATATAAGGTTATTTGGTAATTATTTCATTCAGAACATTTGAGTTGCATACATAGAACCTACTTGAGCAAGTTGTCTTATCATTTTATCTCTCTCTGTAAACACTATCTTATCTGCATACTCAACTAAAGCAAACATACTTCATATAATTGTTATTTACGTGCGACAGAAATTACTAACCGTCTGGTTCAACATGTAACAGAAGAAGTATGGAGTTTAAGCTGAAACATATAGCACATAAAACCAGTTAAAACTGTATATCTTTATAACTATACAATCCTTGAGTTATATCTGCATAGAGTATCTAGTCAAGTTGACAAACGAAAAAGGGCTAACTTATCAGTGTAAATGTTTTGCTCTAGTTAAACATAAATATTTAACTGCATCTCGTTCGGAAGTTCAGGAGTTCTAGAAAGTATGGAGTTGCCCCACATTAGTCACTACTACTTTCAGACTTCGCTCTGACCCGAGGTCACATAACGGTAAAGGCCCCAGTTATGAGAAGGATCTGCATCTAAGACATACAAGAATCAGAAGGGAGCTAACACTTAGACACGTGCCACACAGGCCCACCAATGTGCGGACATGTTCTAAGTCACGGGAACTGGTATCCCTACTTGATGGTTAAATAGTCCCTCAGCCTCAAAGTTCAGGAGTAGACTGTAAATAAATCTGTAGACGGTAACAAGAAATCACTGTTGTATGTTCTCCAAGAAAAGTCATGAATTTTTTAGTCTTCACTTGAGGCTCCACGGTCGCCGACGTGTACACTCGCGGCACTGGAAGTGATAAATGGTAAGTGCACAATATGAAATATTTATAATGGACACTCACGGCAGTAATGTACAGAGTTTGTATTTAGTGCTGATGAGAGTGCTTCTATCCGATTGCAAGAAATAATAACTAAATACCTCTCAAAACACACTCTGCTGTGTTTAAAATAGAAGACAATGTATGTATTCATAGTGATAGATACACTATACTTTAAAAAAGAGATTAGAAACTTACAGCTTGAACGCTGTTTTATCAAAGTTATACTCAATTAGGATTGACCCTATTCAAAATGCAACGGCACAAGATTCTTTGAGTATCCACATTAGTCAGAACCTTATAATTTATGCATCTTTAATATTTGCACAGCTTTATGATGCAGATCAATATCTTAATCAGGCAATCCATGTAGAAACGCACACAGCCAGTGGTAACAATCAGTTTATCGGTTCTAGCATGTTATCGCAGTTAGTTCATCACTGTAGACATGCTATCAGTCATACTATCCATATAAGCAATATTATCTTTACAACCATGTTAACCTCACGGCCACATTATCAATACTGCCATATCAACAGGGTTTTTTTTATACTTTGCAACAAATTGCATAAAGATGACTGGCTCATAAAACATTAAGAGAAAATGTTATCAATGCGTTTTTAATGAGGGAAGAGAATTTTAATTAAATTTCTTTTCAAAATAGAAACTTGAATCCAGCGACGGATTATTTTTATTTTATTTTTAAACTATGTACTACATCTTAGAATACGCATGAACGTCACAAATTGTTTCTTCTCTTTGCACAAAAGTCTGAAAAATTCAGTCTATCCATAAAATTAACTTGAGTTACAGCATAAGTTTTTTTTCCTCGAAGTAGTTAAATAATGAGTTGAAAATAATGGACGTTTATATGTATTTTGAAGAAGCACGATAAAATATATAGTTTGGTCGATATTTAGTAATCGATATGAGGATTCATTTATATATACAAAAAGTTAGCCACTAGACATTATTATCATAAATTTAAGCACCATAAGTAGTATTTCAATGTTGTAAATCAGCCAGATGCAAGATTAACATATGTACGCAAAATTCTACAAGCATCCAATTCACGATAACATTATATGAAAGGTGTAAAACATTTAAGACATGTTTGTATTGATTCATGACGAGCGTAAAAATAAAATGTACATTCGTATTGTACTTCTATGAGCCATTTGAAACCTAGTTCATTTTTCTCTCCCACAGCTTTTTAAAATTATACTTATTTGAACCTATATCTTTTTCGAAAACATTGTCGTCTTAAGTTGACAAAAATCTTTCATTTCTTGCCTATATTAGATTTTCAAAAGGGACAGAATGACAAACAAGCAGGCAGGCGGGTAGATAGATAGACAGACAGACAGTTGAGGCAATAGGAATTTTATAAACTTTCGAGAGAACGTGATTTTTCTGGGGTTTTTTGTTTGGTTTTTTTTTTTTGAATAGCGGATCTCGAAGCACACATTAAGTTATGATAGCTTTATGTGTGCCTCGTAGTAAACACCAGCATGTAAATATTCCAAAGAGTTGAAAAACCATTTGGAATCGAAAAAGCCGAAAGCATTTTTTTCTATTATCATACTCACTCGTGAATAACGATTAGGTGTACTGTTAATTTTTTTTAGAAGAAAGTGGTTAGAAGCATGTAATGTAAGGCATTTGATAAATTGATGAAGTATAAAATAGTAAGATATAAAGCAATTAGGTTACATAATTTTTGCTGACATACAGTCTGTCATTGTACATATTGTATAGTATGTTCAGGTTCCTTTTAGACGTCTATTTGTATAGGTGTTCAGAAGTCTTTTTAAAGTGGTACAAAAGATTACGGGAAAGCGGAAATTTATACAAAGATGAAGCAAAACCAAAGAAGACATAGAAAGTACTGGGAAATAGCGAGAAAAGGTGGCATAATATTATTTGTATATATAGAGACAGTCATTGTCCGCTGAGTTCTCTTTTTGGGGTTTTTTTTTGGGTTTTTTTTATCTTTCGTTCTTAGAAGACCACGTGTGTAAATGTTAGAG